>NC_061119.1:130787119-130800978 GCF_002878395.1 Capsicum annuum | reverse complement strand
GTTAATCCTAAAAGAAATAGCTAAATAAGTTTAGATGTAAATTTTAAATTGGTAGAATAATAATAATAATAAAAATGATATTCTCTGGCATAGTGGATAACTTGAATAGTCGGACATGAAAAACACTGCTACCTAATATATTTATTATTTTCCTTGGAATAATTGAATTTTGTTATTTATAAGAGGGAGTTAAGCAGCTCAAGCAGGCACGAAGTTGACATGCCTGCTTGTATTGTCTGCTTCAGCTACTTCAGTCGTAATTTTATTGTATCACCCCTAATTAATTATTATAAGTCATTTACGTATTAGAAAATTAATAATATTTAATAAAAATAAGCAAAATAGACATTTCTAAAATGTCTGCTTCAACTGCTTCAATTATACTTTTACTATATCACCCCTAATTGATTGTTATAAGTCATATAAGTATTACAAAAATATTTAATAGAAAAGATAAACTAGCCATAAAATGATAAATTAACTCTTGATGTTTTAAATTAACTTAAAGTCATATATGAGGTCCATTTAATTTTTTCACAAGCATTTTTTACAGTAATTTTGCTATACCACTTCTAGTTTGTTAATTATAAGTCATTTAAAATATGTTTGTTTCGTTGTTTCCATCGCGATATAGTAAGTTAACCTGCTGAAGCAGGCAAGAGGTCGACATGTCTACTTGTGCTGCCTGCTTCAGCTGTTTCAACCGTGATTTTACTGTATCACTCCTAATTGATTATTATAAGTCATTTACATATTAGAAAATTAAAAAATATTTAATAAAAAATAAAATAGACATTTATAACATGTCTGTTGTAGCTATTTCAATCGTAATTTTACTAAATCACCCCTAATTAATTATTATAAGTCATCTAAGTATTAAAAAATTAATAATATTTAATAAAAAAAAGTAAAATAGATATAAAATGATAAATTAATTCTCGATATTTTAAAGTACTTGACGTCTTATATGAGGTTCACTTAATTATTTTTCTCACAAGTTTTTTTTATAGTAATTTCGTTATATGACTTCTAATTAGTTATTATAAGTCGTTTAAGCCATGTTTGATTCACTACTTCCATTGTGATTTTAATATATCACCCCTAATTAATTATTATGGCCATCAAAGTATTAAAGAATTAATAATATTTCATAAAAAGGTAAAATGAACACAAAATTATATATCGACATAAAAAATTTGATTGAATATCAAAATTATATTAGTGCCACATAAATTGAGATGTGCCAGAAAGACACAAAATAACATATATTATTTGAAAATGAGATAAAATGTATTACAAACCACAATGATTAATAACTTGATATAAAAAATATAGATGCAAAAAATAATAATTAATTGGCTATTGAAATTTTATCACATAAACTAGGACGGAGAGAGTATTCATATCTTATTGAAAAATTATGTAAAAAATATTATAAATCACATAATTAACAACTTAAAAAATTTAAAAGATATAAAATATCTGGCTGACTCTCAAAATTATATCAATCACTTAAATTGAAATAGAAGAAAAAATATTATAAATCACAATAATTAAAAACTCAAATTATTTCAGTCATTGATTATCTAAATTTCATTTGTATCACATAAATTAAGATTAAAAAATAATATATATTAGCACGGACTGTCGATATCTAATACTAATCATACGCTGCACATTAGGGAAAAAAAAGGCCTATAAATAAAAAAAGTAAACATAATCAACAATAGACGCTCAATTATGTTTGAACTAGAGGAGCATGGCCCGTGTCGGCACGGGTCCAACATAAAGATATTTTAATTATGTACATAAGTTAAATTAATATCAATTCAAATTATGAATTATAAAACATGAATACACAAAATTAACATATTAACTACTCGATAGTATTTTTCAAGGAACCAAGTCTCACAAGATAATTATGTATATTTTATTCATATAAATGACAAAATTTGGTGCATTTTTAAGTTTAGATCTTTAATCATATGATAAACGGTTATCTACTCATGCATATTACATCACAGGTGGCTTGCAATAAATAGCTCAAAATTGCATTTTACTCCCCTACTAAGGCGATATAAACATTTTTTGCTTTCATTTTCCCCTTCTCTTTTATTTGTCAACTTGTTCTTTGAAGTTAAATTAAATTAATATTTTAGATTTAGATTTTAAGTGTTTCAAAAATTATATAAACAATAAAACTTTATGTTACCATTTTTCATATTAATTTAAGTTATTTGACTTTGAGAACACGATAAAACATACATATATAGATGTTTTATTGAACCGTGCTTTTATACATGTTCCTTCCATTGAAATATAGAAGTCATTTGTTAGGGTGTATAAAAATAATTTTGAATAGAATGTATTAGTAATGTCTGCATTAATAATGCTTGTATTTTTAATATTGACATTATTTAACATAATTTCTTATACACTACTTGGTGTGATGTATTGAAACTTGTCTTTTCAATTCTGATATATTTAAACAATATTTTTTTTGCATATATATTCTAAGATTCATCCGAAATTTAGTACGGGCTCAATATATGTTATTTTTTTGTCTTAATTTATGTGACACAAATAAAATTTAGATAATAATCATATCTTTAATATGTTTTTGGATATTATAAGTTGTTAATTATAGTAATTTACAATATTTTTTATATAATTTTCAAATAATATAAGTTACTCTCCTCGTACAAACTTTTGTGGCATTGATAGTCAATTATATTTTAAAAATAACTGAAGTTTTTAATTATTGTGATTTATAATACTTTTCTTGTATTCCAATTTAAGTGACAATAATATAATTTTGAGAGTCAATTAAATAATTTATATCTTTTAAATTTTTTAAGTTGTTAATTATTGTGATTTATAGTATTTTTTTTACATATTTTTTGAAATATATAACAGATTAAATTATTTTTAAATATTTTAATTTGTTAACTATTATAATTTATAATACTTTTTATGTAATTTTTAAATAATATATGTTACTCTCCTTGTCCAAATTTTTATGTCATCGATAGTCAATTATATTTTTTAAAGAATTTAAATTTTTAATTATTGTGATTATAATACTTTTTCTATTCCAATTTAAGCGGCACAATGTTTTGATGACCCTAATAATTAATTAGGCCTGATTTAGTAAAAACAATTGAAGCGGCAAAACAAACATGTCTGACTTACAACAACTAACTAAAAGTGATATAGCAAAATTATTATAAGCAAAATACTTGTGAAAAAAATTTAAGTGGACCTCACATAAGATGTCAAGTTAGTTTAAAACATCAAGAGTTAATTATCATTTTATATATTTTACCTTTTTAGTAAATATTATTAATTTTTTAATATTTAGATGACTTATAATAATTAATTAGGGGTGATATAGTAAAATCACGATTAAAGTAGCTAAAGCAGACATGTCGTAAATGTCTATTTTACTTTTTAAATTGAATATTATTAATTTTTTAATATATAAATAAATAATAATAATTAATTAGGGGTGATATAATAAAATCACAGAGCAAGCAGCCTGCTGAAGCAGGCATGTCGAAACCTTCTCTTCTATATAATAGAAAAAATATGAACTTGACTTGAAGAAAAAAGGTCAAATTTTTTTTAGTAAGAAATCACACCTATTTCAAAATTTACAAGGGATGTATTAGTTAAATCATACTTTTAATTATTTTTGTAAGAGTTGTGTTACTTTTGTTCATGTCAGCTACTTTGAGACGAGAAATTACTAATTAAAGAATTTTTAAAAAATATTTTGCCATTATCTAAAATATCATAATTTATGAATTTACATTATTAATAACAAGTTAATTATTAAAGATCTTAAATTTTAATATGTTTAATTGTTGTTTTCCTATTTTTTTTAATCCATAAATGATATTCAATTTCTTATGTTATTATGTTAGTATAGTTAGTAACGGAAAAAATAATATCAACATAGTAAGGGGACGTTTGGTTGGAAAAGAGTTATCCCCAAATTATTAATTTCGGGATAATTTATTCAAAAATTAGTTATCCTTCTATGTATATGGGCTAATTTATCCCATCATTATGGGGTAAATGGTGAAATAAATAATTTCGTTACTAATTAATACCTCACACCAAACATGAAATAAAATATTTTTTTATTTTATTTCAAAACTATTTATCCCTTATACTTCACACCAAACAATCCCCAAAAGTATAATAAGCATGACATAGTTGAAATTATTATTTTTAACAATGCTATTCAGCCCGAGTAGAGCACGAATTTTCATGTTTAGTATTTAACACGATCCTAACCAGGGCATTGTCGTAATGGGCATCTCAAGCCTAACAACAATCGGAGATCACCCCGCTACCTAATTCAACCACCCAATGTATACCCTGAGTCGGATGAATTTCGAACATATAACAAGATAGAGTGATTAACAACACACAGACTTTGGGATAGGTCCATGACCATGATCAACCCAAGCAAGCCTCACCATCCAATGCCCAACCAATCAACCATAACATAACCAAAATAATAACTAAGTCCATATCCATACCATAATATACTCAAGTCCACAATTTGTCCATACAAAACATCTAAAATAATCCGAGAATATTCGGTCAGGACATGCCCCCGATCATAGCCAAAAACCAATATTCAAGTCTACACCAATAAAGACAGAAGAAACTAAAAGCAAGAAATGGAGCCTTCCAAAGTATGAAAGCTCACCACTTCAAGTCAACAAGGGATGTCCCCAAATCCAAAGATATGATAGTATGACCAACACTAGCATCACGTGGGGATACAGTGTCTGAAGACGTTAGCAGTTGGAGCGCTAGCATGTAACTCAAGGATAAGGATAAAATAATACCAATAGTTCAAGTCTAATCCACCAATGCATATATATATATACTATGCCGGAGTAGGAAACAAGAGTGACATAAACTTTGAAAATATTAACCTGGGCTGTGTAGCTTAGCTGCTATATTAGTAACACCCACGGGCTATATGGGCTTCAGTTCTCACCCTCTGGTCGATCCCCAGTTTGCGTAGCCGCACAAACTAGAGATTAATCTTATGCATACGCATGAGGTACTCAAACCTCCCACTCATATACTAAGGTGACTTGGTCACCCGATCAAGTAGTATGATATGGGGGACTCAAACCTGCCACCTCATGTATTATGGGAGACTTGTATCTCCCAGTTATAGTAAGCAAGAGGACTCGAACCTCAGGCCGTTTCGACCCCTGCGTCGCCAAACATGATTTTTAGTATTGATCCCTCCGGACCTACACCTTCACAACTCGGCTAAACAACTTTCTTTAATACCTACTTTAAAACCATCATTTCACATACATAATCATTAAGCCAATTACTTACCAAAGGCACTTTATTGGTATCGTCATACCAACACTACTTTCAAGTATACCACATGCCATTACCATTATCAATCAACCAATTATTTTTTTGACATTGGGACTCGAACCCATCGTCTACAAAGACACTTATTCAATTCAAAGTTTAGGGACTCGAATCCATTGTCTAACAAAGACATAAATCAAGTTAATATTTAGGGACTCAAACCCTACCCAATTAAACTACCAAGGTTATTATTTAAATCATTCCATGGCCAACAAGGCCTTCACAAAACCGTTTATCAATCATTCTTATTCATTAGGCTAATGCCTTAGTTCAAAACACCATTTAACATGTGACTAATTTATTCTCTCAGGTATTTTCGTAAACACTTTGAAGACATATCATTACTATAATCAAAACCAAAATAAAACCCATCAAATTTAGGGTTACCCATGCCTCATTTGTTTAACCACAATTACAAAGCACCACATGTTCAAACCATCACAAAAAACATGTCTAAACATAAGTTAAACCAAGAGTAAACAATACTCAACCATATGCAACAACATCCTCAATTTTGATTTTCAAAACAACCATTTAAGAATCAAAATCACACTTTAAAACACATTATATTTATGAACTAACAACGAGCAAAGATTCACGTGCCTTATTTACCAAGATTCATGGAAAGAACTTGACACTTGAGCCTCTAGATAAACACTTTTAAAGAACCCTAGCCCTAATTTTCTTGAGAGAGTTTAGAGAGAAATTTGATGTGTTTTGATCTTTCAAAATATGTTATGAGGGGCCTCAACATGTTTAAAGATGCAAGGACTTTAGGGTGAGAAATGTCTAAAATGTCCACAACTTAAAAGCTAAAAACATGTGCGTGGGGGAGGGGGGTACAACCACCCTACCCAAATCGTACCCTATCATACGAGTGGTACCCACCACTCGTACCCTGTACATCAACTTGGACCCCACCACTATCCAACATATGAGTTCTTAGACTAACTCGTATCCAATCATACGATTGGTACCCCCTAACCCGTACCCTAGGCAAAATCCTCTAGACTAAACTTAAGGCATCATACAACTTAGTAACATACCACTCGTACTCGAACATACGACTAGTAAAATGCCTAATCGTACCTTAGACAGTAAGTGACATAGGACATACTATGAAACATACGACTAGGGGACCCTTAAGTCATACCACATCATACGACAAGTACCCATAAGTCGTATAATGTCCAGTGAGCTCAAAATCAAGAATTTTCTAAGGGTCAAAACTAGGGTGTTTCATTATTAAAATATATGTCAAGTAAATATACAAGTAAAGTTGAATAGATGGTGTAGAAGTCATGAATTGAGGTTTTAAAAAGCGAAAAGTTATAAAGTCACCACTGAACTTATTCGAAATTTGTAAAAAGACACTTTAACTTTGCGGGCGATTTATTACCCCACAAAAATTATAACAATCATTATATATGAACCGTTTTGACTGAATTTCAGCATAAGTTTGTGCTCCACACAAATGAAGCACGTGAAGAAAAAAAATTGGCTGCAAAAATAAATGAAAAAATGCCACATGTCAATTTTTTCAATTCATTTTAAAATTTCCTTTTTCTCCCATCTCCTCAAATCTCCATTAAAATACAATTGAAGCTTTGAAATAAAATACACTAGTGACTACCTCAACTTTCTCATGTTGCTGCGATTCATCCGTTACTTTAAACACCCCTATTCCTCTTCTTAACTTTCATTTATCTCATTTTTTCTTGAAAAAAAAGAAAACGGAAACAATTTATTTTATTATTTTTGAAGAATAATAGAATCTTAATTTTACAATGCAAAAGGAATAAAAGTCATACAGTTTTGTTAATTTATCAAGAAAGAATTTGGGGTAAATATGCGGCTTTTCTAATTTATCAAGAAAAGAATTTTGGACAAATATAATTGCATCTGTATAATTTTTTTTTTTTTTGTTAGAGGACAAAAAATAGTGGAGTTAGGACACTGAAAATGGTACTTAGTTAAAGAAGAAGAGAATGTGTTAAGTGAAAAATAGAAATTTGAGGAAAATGGTGAATAGGAGAGAGAAAAAGAAAAAGAGTAAAGTATAAGAAAAAATAAAAAATATTATTTAAAATTTAAAAAATAGATGTCAATTAGCAATTGATGCATGATCAACACCTATTTCTAAAAATTAGATTTGATCGAAAAATGACATAATAATATTAATTTGAAATAATTTAGGGGGTAATAAGTTGTCTGCAAAGTTAAAGTGTCTTTTTACAAATATCGGATAAGTTTAACGGTTACTTTATGTGTTTTCTCTTTTAAAAGTAGTATTCCTTCCGTTTAAAAAATAATAATCTAGTTTGACTATGATCTAGTTTGACTTGATATTGAGTTTAAGAAAATAAAGAAGATCTGTTGAAGGTTATAATTTTAAATTAAAAATATGCCAAAATGTATTAAAATATGTTTAAATTTATCATATTAAATATATTATATAAAAAATTAAAATTAAAAAGTTACATAACAAAAAATCATTTTTTTTAAAACCTAGTAAAAAAGAAAGTATCTATTCTTTAGTATTTCTTTTTTTTGTTAGAGTGGCGTCTCATATTGGATTTTTTTTTGGTTGGAGTTACCTCACGAAATGAGTTTAATGGGGCTTCAATGTAAAAGCAAATAGGTGGTTGGAACCGGGATTTCGGATTAAAAAGGATTAATAAATTATCCAATTAAGTACAGTCCTTCAAGTTTTTTTAAATTAGGTGGGAATTTTTTTTTTTTTTTTTAAGTTTTTCTGTTCGAACAACTTATTCTAGTTGTATAACAACTTTGATAGTTGTTCGATAACTTTATAAAATTATTCAACAACTAGCAAAGTTATTCAATAATTGTGCAAGTTGTTCAACAAATAGACACAGTTGTCCTACAACTACACTTAGTTGTTGAACAATTAGACGTATATTCAATAACTATGCAAAGTTATTCAAACAACTAACGTAATTATCTCAAAGTTATTCAAACAACTAACGTAGTTGTCTCACAATTATCCTAGAAGGACTCAATTTGTTTTTTAGAAATAAATTTGTGGACCCACTTGTCCCCCCCCCCCCCCCAAAAAAAAAGAATGGGATTCTGGTTATGGCCCCTTTTCCTCGTCATTAAATTTCACACCGATATCTTACAGTGATTTTGTCCCTTCATAAATTTATGCTTCCGGATGTGGTTAATTCTCTGACTTGTTTGAACAATACGCGCAGAAGTGTTGAAACATTCTTCTTCTGTGTCGGTTATCTTTTGCTTTGCTTTCCTGAAAGAATTTTACCAGGTTTACGATCTTGCGTTTGTATGTAATGAGTAATTCTTTCTATTTCAAGATTAAGTGTTTAATGATTTTTGATATTCTCTTCTCTTGTAGCAATATGTTGGGTCTTGGATTGATTAGCGTAGCGGGTCATGCTAAAGAATTACACTGGCTGCTTGCTGTTTTTGCTGGTATCATCATGTGCAAGATTGTAAGTTTTTTCTTCTCTTCTTTGCCACATACCGTGAATCACTTGCTCTGATTTTCTTATGTTCAATGAAATGGGATGAACATTATGAGGTTTCAAGTTCAATTCTCAATATACGAACACCAGGTGATTTCTTCCCATCCGTTTTAGCCTTAGTGGTCAGAGTTACCTGGTACCTGGTATCTGTTGCTGGTGGGAGGTAACACGCATCGCGTGGATTTAGTTGAGGTGCATGCAATCCGGCCCGAACACTGGATTTAGTCGAGGTGCACGCAATCCGGCCCGAGCACCACGGTTATCTAAAACGAAGTCACATATTTTTGCTCTTTCTAAATGAAAATTGAGATGCTAGACCCTTTGAAATGAAATGTGAACTGCTTGATGTTATTTTCTCTTTGCATAGGCTTAGTTTTGTTTTGGCTTTAGAAGAAAAGAACATATTATAATCTTGCAAACAAGTTTTGACACTCCTAGTTCTGGCTGTTGCAAACGAGATATGAATTCAGATCCAGTGGCGGCATTTTTTCTTAGAGGAAAGATAAAAGCTGTAACAGCAGTGTTTGGAATATGATGCTCATTTTTGTTCTGTGGAAATAGTTTGAGACATTCCTGCTTGCTATTTTTGCTTTGTGGTGTATTGTTTCATCTATACAAGTCATAATGGTTGGCTAGGTTTTATGGATTCCCTATTTATTTAACCAAATTGTATTAGTCTCTACTTATTACATGCATTCGCTGGATAATATTAATTTTTTGCTTATTAATTAAAAAAGAGGAGGTTCTAAAATACAATTTTTCCTTAGCTTTGACAAGAGTTATAACTTGTATTGCCCTTTTTAGGGCTTTATGTTGCTAGACTAGAAAATAAAAATAGCCTGTGTTATTGCTTTGTCATCTTACTATTGAAGATGTTATATTCTTTGGTTGAAGGTTTATCAATTAACAGGTGCTATCAGCCCTTTGTTCTTCATGGGATATGTTAAACTTGATGACCTGAAGAAACTTGAATGGAACAACAGGTAGTAATCTTAACTTTCATGTGAGTTTTTGTTTTTCCATTTTTAATGATATAGCTTATGGGTTTTGGATGGTGCCAGCCTCTTACTGAGGAATCTTTCGTTTGTTCAGAGGATTTTCCACTTTCCATGCTCTCCTTGTAGCAGCTGCTTCTTTATATCTCTTGCTTGAATCAGACCTTTTCCATGATGGTGCTCGGGATGATTTAATGATCAATAGAACGTCAGCTTTTTCAGACACCATACTCGGGGTATTTATGCCAAAACTACTTTCACCGGCTTTTCTTAGATTACAGTTATAAATGGTTGCCAATTTGTCTCCATATCGTCAGTTAGCCAGATTTGACCTCTCATATAAAATTTTACTTTAGCTGAGCAATGTCTTATCCTCATTGTGAAGTACGTTAGATAATAGGAGTTTGATTATTATCACCATTGGGAGAGTAAAAATGCTAAATTCATACTCCTATTGTTTTCATGCATTGTTATGTTTTCAGTTTCCTAGGGTATTAACACGATCACGGCTTTACTTCCCTCGGACTACTCTGCTATCACTTCCGCTGAAGGATCTGAACGTAATAATGTTGTGGTCTTGCTTTGTGTTCACACTTGAACAACTTCCTTCGTCCTTAAGCTAATTCAACTCTAGCCTTTTATGGTGACATTATGTTGGATATATTATCTTTTCTCAGCTCTATTCTATCTGTATGGTGATGCAGATCTCCACTGGCTACTTTCTGGCAGACTTGGCAATGATTTTCTATTACTTCCCAGCCTTGGGTGGAACGGAGTATGTAAGTATGAGAAAGCACTGTATTTTCTTGTATAATTGTACTGTCAATTTCATAAGTTGGGGTGGCTGGGCTCTTAATCAATGCGTTATAGGGACTGCTCTCTATTTTGTCCTGCCCGACTCCAATAATGAGTCCTTGTTAAAGGTTGATGTATGATTTTCTTTTACTCTTTGTAGGGTCTGATTGTGTATCTAGTTGAATCTCGTGGCATTGGTGTTTAAGACTGTACATTGCCTTTGAATTTTTATTTTATCTGCCAGGTCTTACATCACGGACTTTCAGTGTTTGCAATTGTTCAATCCCTTTTAAGTGGTCAAGCGCAGATATATATATTTATGGTACTCTTTACTGAGAGTACTACTCCTTTTGTTAATTTAAGATGGTAAGAGCAATCGACATCTGCTATTCCTTGTCTTCCAAACCTAACATTCTACATTAGTGACATTAGCATTTGTGTAGGTACCTGGATGTTGCTGGTCAAAAGAACTCTCAGCTCTATGTCTGCAATGGAGTAGCTTTATTTTTTGGGTGGCTGGTATGGTCACGAGAATATATTTCCTTCTCTCTTTGTCCCTGCAATTATGCGGATATGCTAATCATCTTATATGGAGCTAATCTGGATTCCTACTTGGTTGGCTATCAATTTTGGAAAAATAATGTAACAAGAATGGTCTATTTAAACTTATGACCTCTTTGCTGATATACTGACAAATTGCCTTTCTTCTTTGATGAAAGCATTTTATGTACAAGGTACTTTTGATTTGTCCTTGCTAAATGTGAAATAAGGGCTCTCTAAAATAAGAGGTTGTCTAATCTTACCAGAAAAGTCTTTGTGCTAAACCATTTAATGTAGTGTAACAACAACAACTAACCTTGAACCCAAGTTAGTTGTATCACCTATCTCGAACATTTGGTTCTATTATGTTCTGTTCAAGTGTAACAACTGGTAGTTGTTATGCAGTCTATGGTGCTGAAAATTCTAAAGATATTTGTGTTACTATTAATGCTGTCCTGGGGTAGTACACATGGTTTGAGGTTTTAAAATAGGGGTTTGTGCCTTAGAAGGTCATGTTACAAGGATGTTAGTTGAACATTGTGTTCATTTGATATGATCATTTTTTTTTCAAACAGTAATTCGGCAACTTGGAAAAGGCGTTTGACAAGGTCCCTAGGGAGGTTCTTTGGAGATGCTTGGAGGCGAAAGGGGTTCCTGTGGCGTACATTCGAGCGGTTAAGGACATGTATGAGGGGGCGAAGACTAGGGTGAGGACGGTGGGAGGAGATTCCGAGCATTTCTCAGTCTTGACAGGGTTACACCAGGGATTAACTCTTAGCCCTTTTTTATTCGCTTTAGTGATGGATGTGTTGACGCGGAGTATACAAAGAGAGGTGCCTTGGTGTATGCTTTTTGTGGATGATGTAGTTTTGATTGATGAGTTCCGACAAGGTGTTACTGATAAGCTGGAGGTTTGGAGAAAAACCCTGGAGTCTAAAGGTTTCCGGTTGAGTAGGACCAAGACAGAGTACTTGGAGTGCAAGTTTAGTGACTCGAGGCAAGAGTACGAGGTGGTAGTGAAGTTGGATTCCCAGATGGTTTATAAGAGGGATAGTTTTACGTATCTTGGGTCGACGATTCAGGGAAATGGAGAGATAGATGAGGATGTCTCTCACTGTATTGGGGCAGGTTGGATGAAATGGAGGCTCGCTTCGGGAATTTTATGCGATAAGAAGGTGCCCCCAAGCTGAAGGAAAAATTCTATAGAGTTGCAGTCAGGCCGGCTATGTTATATGGAGCTGAGTGTTGGCCAGTTAAGAATTCTCATATCCAAAAATTGAAGGTGGCTGAAATGAGGATGTTGCGTTGGATGTGTGGTTTTACTAGGGCTGACAGGATTAGGAATGAAATTATTCGGGAGACGGTGGGAGTGGTGTCAGTGGAGGATAACATGCGGGAAGTGAGGTTGAGATGGTTTGACCATGTGATAAGGAGGGGCGCGGATGCCTCGGTTCGTAGGTGTGAAAGGTTGGCCATGTATGGTTTCAAGTGGGGCAGGGGTAGACCTAAGAAATACTGGAGGGAAGTGATTAGACGTGACATGGAGCAATTACAGTTGACTGAGGACATGACCCTGGATAGGAAGGTATGGAGGAAAAACATTAGGATAGAGGGTTAAGGTGGGTGGATGAGTTGTAGTCAGTAGGTAGGAGGGCTTGGGTGTCTTTTGTTTGGCAGTGTTGCATATTTTTGTGGATGGCGTATCTATGTTTTTTATCGTGTTCAATGCTTTTGATGTTTTTATATACTATTCTTTGTCTTGAGCCGGGGGTCTATCGGAAACAGCCTCTCTACTTCGTTAGAGGTAGTGGTATGGTCTGCGTACACTCTACCCTCCCCAGACCCCATGATGTGGGAATCTACTGGGTTTGTTGTTGTTGTAGTAATTCAGCAACTCTCGTAGTTGGACTTCCCAAAATATTACTACATTTGTGACTACTGACCAATATATCTCAGTATCCACATTTTCAGAAACCTAAAGAGATTGCCTAGATTTTAATCAATATCACAAACTTGCAATAATATTAAACATTTCTTTTGAGGTTATACTTTAGAGCATCATGAATCTTTTAATCAAGAGTTTTGACTTTTTCCCCAAGTAATTCATGAAAATAGAAGGAAAAGTCAAATTAGCTTTGTATGTTTGAGACAGCAACATCTTGAAGTTGCTATTTCTTGTTCTCATTCTTGTTCTTTTTATGCTTTTGATTGTTAATTTTTTTCATCAAGAGACTTCTAATACTGATAAATTGTAAATCTTTATAACCAAGGTTTTGATGTGATGCTTTCAGGTTGCAAGGATTCTTTTGTTTCTCTTGTTTTTCTATCACATGTTTAGCCATTTTGATCAGGTGAGTACCTCTTTGCACAATGTAGAGAAGCTAAACTGTTTTAAGGCCTAATTATTCTTCAATTTAAAATACTGATGAGCTGGGAGTAATTTTTCAAGTTTGTTATACTGGTATGGATTTACAGTAAACTCTAGGTGCTAATTTATTGTGTAGCTAGGTCAATATTTTGGTTCCTTCTGCATCACCCAAGTGTGTAAACAAGGTAGATGTGTATTTAGAGATTTCTCTAATTGATTAGCCTTTTTTTAAAAACT
>NC_061119.1:130779057-130784119 GCF_002878395.1 Capsicum annuum | reverse complement strand
TGTCATTTGTTGAATTGAACACTTTATATCAAGTGCAGTTAATTAAAGGACATTATAATTTAAAACGATATTATCAAAAAAAAAATAAAATTTAAAACGATATTTTCAAAAATTTTCTTTTGCTAAAGGGAAAAGGGTCAAATTTACCTCTACTTTGAAAATTGATTAAATATATCCTTTGTCATACTTTGGAGTCAATTTTACCCTCGCTGTCATACTTTAGGATTAAATTTACTTTGGAAAATTGACTAGATACACCTTTCGTCATACTTTGGGGTCGGGGTTATATCTACCTTTATTGTTAAGAAACTTTTCACCTATACCCCTCATTTAACAGAAAAATCCAAATCAACATGAAATTGCCCATTTTTTAAAATTAATCACACCCTAATCTAATCCGATCGATTCGATTCACAAAAAAAATACAAAAAACAAATATACCATTTCCGTAGTTCTGTTGGTCGAATTTTCTCAACGAATAAAAAATACTTCTTGAAGTGCAATGCTGGTAGGTTGTTTACAAATGAATAGAAAGTAAAATAGAATGGGATAACGTAGAAATTCTAGAATCTAGATGAACATAGAATTGCTTATCAAATTTTGAAATTTGAACATAGTTGAACATGTCTATTACAAATTCTGCTCATGTTCAACTATGTTCAAATTTCAAAATTTGATAAGCAATTCTATGTTCATCTAGATTCTAGAATCAGTGGATAAGTTTTTTCAGCAAATGACATGATGAAAAATTTGTGTAGATTTAAATTGCATATAAAAATATATGAATAAAAAATGTCACGATTGATGCACGATCTCTTAACTCAATCCAGAGAAATATCCAGTGTGCCTAATCTATTGCATTTGATTGTTAAGTGCCATTTTTCCATGATCTACGCATTGATAAATATCTAGTGGCTTGGCTTAATCTCGTTGGGAAAATTTGACTAATAAAACTGAAGGGTATATTCAAGCCTTGGAAACAACCTCTGACATAAATGCAAGGTAAGATTGCGTACAATACATCCTTGTGGTGGGGCCTTTCTCGGACCCTGCACACAGCGGGAACTTTAGTGCACCAAGCTATCCCTTTAAAACTAAAAGGTATATTTATTTGTGTCTTTTTTGTGGTTCGAGTTGGGTTGGATGGGTTAGATTAAAGTGTGTTTTATCTTTAAAAATGTGTAATTTAACGTTGATTTGGGCTTTTTTTTTAAAGATATGGTACAAGTGAAAAGTTTTTAAACAACGAGAGTAAAGTTGACCCCAAAAGTTAACATCGAGGGTAAATTTAGTCCAAAAGTATGACAAAGAGTATAAAAGATAATTTTTTAAAGTGGAGTAAATTTGACACCAAAGTATGACATTAAGGGTAAATTTGGTTTCAAAGTATGATGAAAGATATATTTAGTTAATTTTTTAAAGTAGAGGCGTAAATTTGATACTTTCCCTTTGCTAAATAGAGTCAAATATTTTTTTTCCCATTTTCTTTTGTGAGAAATATCAAGTTCCCTATGATTAAAAAATGGCAAACACCGGAGAAACCTCTCTTCGCCATTGTTTTTTGACTAGCAACCATCATAGCTCCACAATTCCAGCTCAATAGCTAACAATATTTTTTTTAGCAATGCAACGCACCTAGAAGCTCTAACCTTCAATAAACAATGGCGATTCTTCAAATTTCAGCTGCAATTTCTATTCAAATATGCTGAAATCTTCTCTCGTCAATCTCAACTTAGAATTCGAAATTGAAAATGTGAAGGACGAGAACTTGGTGAAAAAACAAGTCTTTTTTGTTGATTTTTTTCCGAAGAAAATCTGTACAAGAAAGTTTAAAATTTGAACATATATTATGATAATCAAGAAGATAATTAGAAGAGAAGAAGAATTTTGATTAAGTTTTCATTCTTAATATTGATACTTGCAAAAGAATATTAAACTTTGAATTTGATTTTAATGGTGAAAGGGAGTAGAAAGGTGGAAGTGGGATGTAAAAAAGTGGATTTTTTTTTTTAAATGAGGAATACACGTGTCAAGCGCATGTAGTTCACGTTTCCACCGATCTGGTTATAGCACTTAGGGTGGTATTTATTCCATCTTAAAGTTTGGAGTGGTGGGGTGATGGTAATATGACCTCGCAAAAATGTGTTCCTGGAACTTTGGGTTTAGGTTAGGGGATACGTATATCTTTTCCCAAATATATGTAAAAAAGTGGTAGGGCACATTCTGACACTGCTTCAATTGTTCTTTAGATCAAAAAAGTTTACGCACTGGGCTTCTATAGCTTGTTAACTGTACCTCCTGTTCTGGCATTGCTGAATCTCGTCTGGTTTTGCAAAATCGCAAAGGGTTTGATAAAGACTTTGAGAAAGGCTAGGCACAGCCAGTAGTATAGCAACTGCTAGTCTTTTGGAGCTTGTGCAGTACTTAACCTCTATGTACATCAAGTAGAGCTGTTTCCGAAACCTTTCTGAGCCAACAAAACAAGTGAAAAAAGTGATTGTAGACTTACATTTTTACTGTATCTTCGTTAGAAATTGCTGATCATAAACATGATATCTCTTTTAGTAATTGTAGTGGGATGCAATGCCCAAGCGTTGGGACTTGTTGACTGTGATGTTGTATTTGTGATGTAGCAAGGAGCCTATCTTCATATTTTCGAATTTCTGGCTTGTTTTATCAGTTGTCGGCTCATAATGTACAGAACTGGTTTTGGCTTAGCAAAAGGGCACTCGATTTGGTCGTAGAATTATATCTACATGTGAGACCTTAATCTAACACCTAATGTTTATACTAAATTAATGAACAAATGTCATGTCTTTTACGTATCCTTTTATCCCTTGCGATCAACTAATGTTTAACTTAGTAATATATTACTTAATTTTATGATTAATTGACGTTATTTGAGGTAAACACCGGATCAGCCTGTTGGATTCTTGAAACTAAGGAAGATTTGGACAAGTGAATTCCTTGACGGGAAAAAGACGTGGGCTGTCCATTCTAACAAGAAATGCCACCTAAAATGGTCTTTTCAAACATATCCCACTATGTGGCCATTTGGCCCATAATAATTCAGTCCCATGGCCCTTTCCCTTCTTGGGTACTTCGGCCCATAGTTTCAGTTTTTATTTTTTTGTTTTAGACTCGTTTTAAATCGTGTGAAAATTATCTTCTGTATAGTTACTAGTAGATTGTTTATTACAAGTTATAGTAATACTTTTATATAATTATTGAATTAAAGATTTAATTGCAAGTTATAGCAATTCCTTAAAAAATAATATTTTTTTTAAAAATAAGTGTTTGTTTTTATCTCATATTTTTTATTCTTTAATATTCTATCTCTCCTCATTAACTCTATTGATAATTATGTTTAGAATAAATTTTGATTTTAATAATTATCTTTATTTATACTTTTTTTAACTTTATCAGTAAAGTAATAAAATTTGTTCTTAAATTAAGAAGTAAAATTTGGTAAAATATTTCTACATTGATACACATTATTCCTTCAATTCTTCTTCCATTATTCATAGATTTCATCTTTTTATCACAACAGTGACTTTCAATAAATAATAATAAAATAAAGCTAAATTTTTTTTTTTTAAAGAAAATTCTTTTCTGATCTTTTTTTCTTTTTTTTTTTAAAATATGACACATACTTTGAGAATTAGCTTTGCCAAATAAAGTATTCGATAGGAAAAATGAAAAACGGGGAAGTACAATATTATAAAGAAATGTAACACTTTTTATCAATTAAAATCCAATCCAGTTAATAGATTTAGTTTTATTATATGTGAAAATTATATTTATATGTATTTTTTAGATTGTTTATTGCAAGTTGTAACTATATTTTTGTATAACTATAGAACTATACTGATTAGTGAATCAACATCAATATCAACCATGGCTAATACAAATTACATTTCTTATTACAATAAAAAGTTATTTGATACCAAACAATTATCGGTTAGTTTATTTTCAATATGTTCAGTGACATTTTTTCATTAAATATCTATTGCATGCACTAAAAAAAATTAAGTAATATACAACACCATTTTTCTTATCAATTGTCACATTCATAAAACTCATTTCATATAAATGTGACATATACGAAAGTTCATCAATACCTATTTTAATGTCAATTCCATACATTGACATATTATGTACCATTTTCATACACTGGAACAGTAATAAGATATATCATTTATATAGAATCTTATATACCAATTTCATAAATTGAGATCCCAAAAATAAAAAATCATTTAAAATATGACTTTGTTATATATAAATTGATTTTAGCTTACTTGTATAAAATAATACATGAATAATAGGTTGTATACAATCCACAAATTAAAAATAAATTGTTAACATATAATATTTACTATCACCAATTCTATTGTGAATACAAAATTCATGAATTAGAAATTAAAATAGAGATTGAATAAGAATCATTATGAAAAAAGAAGAAGTATTTGTTTTTCTTTTTAAAAAATGAATATAAATATAATTTAAGAAATAGAAAAAAACATGCACATTAATAGGTTCCATAATTTTAGCCCACATAATAACTAACTCCTATTAAAATGGAAGTTTTTTTTATCTAACATATAAAAAAACGTTTTATTCTTAATTTTGTTTGTTTTAGTTTTTTTTTTCTTTCTTTAAAACTTGTTATTAGTTGCAATCTAAGAAGTCTTGTTATGACTTACAATTTATAATCTGAGGTATATTTAGATTTTTATCCCTGGAAAAATTGTTCATCTTTTTTTTTTTTTGTTTCGCTAGTGTTTTTATTGGCGAAATATCTTCTTTTCTTTTCTAACTAAAAAATAAAAAATTATTAAATATAATTAAATAAAAACTTCATTTTTTTGTTATATAAAATAAGTACCTATATGAGATATATGTATATAAATTATATAAGATGTATATAGAAATTCTGTAGTAGTTGTATAAAATATGTTTTACTATTTTTTTTGCTTCGTTGCAATTGTATAGATTTTGTTTCGTTTCACTATAATTTTTTTGGGGGCTAAACGATATGCTTTTTTTTCTTTTTAAAAAAATT
>NC_061119.1:130756929-130776057 GCF_002878395.1 Capsicum annuum | reverse complement strand
TGCATAGTAATTATATAATTATTATATATAATATGTATCTGTATAGAAAGTGTATAGAAATTGTATCATTATTGTTTAGAATATGTATTTGTACAAAATATGTACAGAAGCTAGCTGTATCATTGTTGTATAAAATATGTATATGAAACATTGTGTATTGTCATGATTCAAATCCGTCGTGAGTGACACCCACACTAACTCTCATGGGAGAACCATCTAACCCTAAAACGTGCAAGCCAACACTTAGACAAAATAAGACACACTAGCTATTTTGCATTGAATAAGAAAATGTCATCAATAATCTAAACGATAACCACAGAGAGAGAGCAAGCAGAGCAGCAACAACAAACGTCAACAGTCAAGAACAAGAGAGCGTTTTGATTTTCTCTGATTTGGAAATAGCCAAATAGTTTTTTTTTTTTTTTTTAATGTGAGATACTTTATTAACCTTTTTAAACAATTAAATTAAAAAAAAGTCAAAAACTAACATTACTTTTCTATAAAAGTTATCTGGTAAGATACCTTTATTAGGTGTAAAGTATCCCTTTTTGTTGTTGCCTTGTTTTAATGAAACAATTGTTTACCAAAAAATTTTTTAAAAACAAGTGCAGCTAGCCAAGTTCGAACACACAAACTTGGGGATACAAAAGCAACACTCTGCCACTTGCACTAGACAATACTTTGTTATGGTGGGTGGCAGATTTAATATATAACTATATTCTTATATATATACAGTGTTACTGTCGAAGTTTGCGGGTGGCATGCCATCCCCACGGGCCTATATCAAGAAACCAATATAAGAAATAAACACATAATCCCAATTCACTCAAGGGAACTGTCACACTCACCTTTACCTTGTACATACATGCTAAGGGTCTTATGGTTGCCCACTAGCCATGTCCTACAGGGGATGAGCTCTTGTCCATGTACCGAATCTAGACATCACATATCTGCCAACCTTATGCCAACCAATCCCGTGAAAAAATATCAGTACATCTCATAGTAATCAATAGATCTAACAGAAATCACAATCACAATGGTAACAACAGTTTACTTGAAAAAACAACAATCTTTTCATAAAAGTTCATTGCACGTGATTAATAATTAGGATATCAACTAATCATTCACTATTTTAGAACGTGCATTATAACAAGCAATACAAAGGAACAATTATCAAATGTACATAAAAAAGTTGGGTTTCAACTACATTAAATCATTACCTACCTCAATTCAATCCCGAAATGCTTGAACGAACTAGAGTTTTGCCCTTTCTTGCAACTTCGACTTAATTATGGTCTAAAATATGAATATAACACATAATCAACCAAATGACCTAACAATATCAAGAATTATAACCTAATCTCGAAACCCCAAGACCAATTTCATGATCATTCCTCCCATTCTAGGGTTCAATAAAGTTGGGATGAGCACTATGAGGTCTTTTGTTCAATTTCCAGCAGAGACAAATACTAGGTGTTTTCTTCCCACCTGTTCTAGCCTTGGTGGATAGAGTTACCTGGTACCTGTTGCTGGTGGGAGGTGGCAGGTATCCCATGGATTTAGTCGAGGTGCGCGCAAGCTGGCCCGGATATCATGGTTATCAAAAAAAAATTCTACCTTAATCCTACCAATTTTATGGTTACGATAGTGAATTATCAACTTGCAAGAGTAAATTAACAATCTTTAATCAAAATCCAAAGGTTTTCTACCCAATTCACTTAATTGTACTCGAAATCTAGCTAAACTAAGTTAAATCCTCCCCAAGAACTCAAAAACTAGTGTTTTCTTGTAGTTAATTATCGAACTACGAATTAACAGAAAGAATAACTTACCTTTATGAAGGGTTTTTAGTGAATTTTAAGTGAAAATTGCCCTAAATCTCTTAAGCCATTCCCAAAATGTGTTTTGAAATAATGAAACATCTTGGGGGTATTTTTTCTGCATTAATTAGCACATATACCGCTATAGTGGTGCTATCCCGTTATAACAGCCTCGGTATAGCGGGATTCGTCCAATGTGGCTGAATTGACCATCATTGACTCCGCTATAGCAATGCAGTAGTAGCGTCCTGCCATCCGCTATAGCAGGTGTGGTGAGGCAAAAACTTGGGATTCTCCCAGTTTTGCCTTTTTCACAATGCACCTTAAACCTTGACATTTTATACTAATCCATTTATGTCAAGTTAAATATCGAGAGTTCTAGTTACCCAAATTTACTTTCAAAAGATTCTACGAATTTCTTATCGTCTTAGCTAACATAAAATATATTAAATCCTTTCACATTTGCTTAATATATTCTCAGATTTTCCTAGACTATACCTCGCTAGGATTGTCCAAGATTAGCTTAGCCTGAAATTTCTAACTCTTAATTTGGGAAACACCTTATCTGGATTTTGGTATGCTAGAAATAACTGTAACGATGAAAAGGGCCATTACAACAGATATCAATTTACCCATTATCTTTTCCGAATGATCAAACAAGAAAAATGAGTCAAGTAAGAAGTAAGAAAAATACCTGTATTCTCAAACAAGTGAGGGTACTTATCATGTATGTCCTTATCGATTTCTTAAGTAGCCTCTCGATAGGACGATGCTTCTATTGAACTTTCATGGACTAAATTTCTTGGTCCTCAATTTTCAAAAATTCTGGCCAAGAATAGCCACTGACTCCATTTCATATGAAAGATCCTTATCAAGTAAATTTGAATCCCATTTGATGATGAAATGCCCATCTTTATGATATCTTTTAAGAATCGATGCATGAAATACCGGATGTATCCCTGGCAAGCTTGGTGCAATGCCAATCTGTAAGCTATCAAGCCAACATCACCAAGAACCTCAAATAGATCGATATAACTAGGGCTAAGCATACCCTTCTTGCCAAGTCTCATGACTTCCTTCATAAGAGATACTTTCAACGAAACTTGTTCACCAACTTTGAATGACATTTCTTTACCTTAAGGTCTACGTACTCCTTTTGTGTACTCTGGATTCCAATAACTTGGTTTAAATAAATCTCACCTTTTCTTGAGCTTTCTTCACCAAGTCCATGCCCAAAGGCTTCACTTCACCAGGTCTGAACCATCTTATGGATGTTCAACATCTCCTCTCATAGAGTGCCTCAACTAGAGCTATATGAATACTGAAATGATAACTGTTGTTGTATGAAATCTCACACAAAGCCAAGAACTTGTCCCAATGACCACCGAAGTCAATCACACATGTACTTAACATATCCTCAAGCACTTGAATAGTCCTCTCCGACCGTCTATCATTCTGAGGATGAAATGTTATGCTAAAATTAATTTGGGTGCCCAACTCCTCACGTAACCTGTCCTAAAACATAGAAGTGTATTGTGTACCTTTATCCGAAATGATAGAAAGTGCACCCCGTGCACCCTTACTATCTCCTTGATATAAATCTTGGTTAACTACTTAGAGCTGTAATCCGCTCTAATCTCAATAAATGAGCTGACTTGGTTAGCCTATCCATTAAGGAATAAATTGAGTCATGTTGTCCCAATAGGTCTTAGGAAGACCTACCACAAAGTTCATAGCTATCGTCTCCCATTTTTGCTCGAGAATAGATGTCCTTTGAAGCAAAACTACAGACCATTGATGTTCATACTTTACATGCTGGCAGTTGTGTCATTTAAACACATACTCCACTATATCCATCTTCATCCTAGACACCAATATAACCGTCTCAAGTCACGATACATCTTAGTTACCGTTGGATGAATAGAATATCAAGTACCATGAGCTTCAACAAGCGCATTCTGAATCAAATCACCAATACGAGGTAGATACATCTTTTCTCTGAATCTCAATACCCCACACGCATCATGTGTGGCATTTAAAGACTCACCACATACTACTTTGTTCTGAAGTCTATTCAACTTCTCATCTTCAAACTGTTTGGCCTTGATTTAATCAAGGAATTTCGTCTTACGTCAATATTAGCCAATACTCTATTCCGTTTAGACATACCAAACCATATGAACTAAAATGCTAGAGTTTGAAACTCTGTAGCTAAGGGTCGTCTTGACACCCTCAAACAGGCCAAACTACCCATATTTACCATTTTCTAGCTCAATGCGCCTGCCACCATATTGGCCTTATCCGAATGATACTGGATTATCACACTATAGTCTTTTAATAATTCCATCCACCTTCTCCGCCTCAAATTCAAGTTCCTTTGCGTGAACACATGGTGCAAGCTACGATGGTCTGTAACACCTCACACTTGACAGAATAGAGATAGTGTCTCCAAATCTTAAATGCAAAAACCACTGCTGCCAACTCCAAATCACGAGTTAGGTAATTCTTTTCATAAGACTTTAATTGCCTCGAAGCATAAGCAATTACATCCGAGTCTTGCATCAATACAACACCTTAATCCAAGCGTGAAGCATAACATAATACAACAAAATCCTTACCTTCAACTGGAAAGGAAGGAATGGGAGTTGTAGTCAAAAGTGTCTTAAGCTTTTGCTCTCCTCACCTTTATCCGACCATACAAATGACACCTCCTTATCAGTCAACATTGTCAAATGAGTGCAATGAAGGCAAAAATCTTGACCAACCTGCGATAGTAGCTAGAAAGACCTGCAAAACTTCTAGCTTCAGTCATAGAGCTAGTCCGAACCCAATGCTTAACAACTTCAATCTTTTGGGATCTACCATTACCCCACTTTTTCGAAACTATATGCCCCAAAAAGGCAACAAAAGACAATCGGAATTCACATTTAGAGAACTTAACATACTGAGATCCCTAAAATAATGCAAAGATGACCTGCATGTTCCTCCTTACTCTTCGAGTAAATCAGAATATCATCAATAAAGACAATCATAAAAGAATTCAAAAAAGATGTAAAGATTTCATTCATCAAGCTCATGAAAGCTGCCTGTGCATTAGTCAACCTGAATAGCATCATGATAACGCTCAATCTACAGCTCTCGTGGGAGTGTAAAGCGGTCGTTAGCAAATATAGAACCCAACCTGGGTTGGGTATCGATCCCACAGAGAATAGCTTGGCCAACAAGCAAGAGAAATTACTAGACTTTTAGTGCAAGTCTCGTAGGAAAGGGGGGATTGTAGTATGTAACCAAAACAAGAATGTAAGAACTGAAAATAGCAAAATAAAGAGAGATTGTCACGTGTGTTGTAAACAATGAGAATTGAGGCGTTGGGGTTATGTCCACCTTCTGAGGTATACGTCTCTATTGGCTATGAGTGTGTAGAGTCTTGACATGTAATTGCTTATAGAGAATTGTAGTCGATGGTAAATCCAAGCGTCTCTCGACCTAAACAAGGACTATTTCACTTTAACTCTCTCGAGCTTAAAGCGTGACTAACGGTACGAATTCTCCAAGAAGTTAGTCCAGGTACGGCACTAGCTTTTTAATAGGAAAGGGTGTCCTACTACCTTGACATTATCTCTTTTCCAGACAAATAACTTTTCTCTCGAACAAGTCAGATGTTAGACTGGCGTTGGTCTATGCGTCTTCTTTTCTAGACAAATAACCTTTCTCTCGAACAGGTTAGATGTTAGAATGGCGTGTTCTTGTGTTTGAACCGCAAAGAATGTAGATTTAAGATGAAGAGAATAATGATATAAGCAATATACTTGTCTTGAACTCACAAACTCATAGCTATAGATAGTAACTCATTCGGCTTCCATAACCCCAACTAAGAGATTTAGTTACCCATGAATGCGAAGGATATCACGCTTTGCATGGTGGATGGCGTGAATAGTAGGTGTTTGGCGTGTGGTTTTAGTGATTCCGTAGCAAGTAACGATTCTCTTGTTGTGGAATTTAAGAGTAGAAGAATGAAGAATTGAGAATGGGCTGTAGGAAGATGTCTTAATTGTAAGGAGATGAATGAATTGTCAGAATGTCTCCCCCCTTCTCTAAAATCTCTAACATGATAGGGTATTTATAATACTCCTATCCTACTCCTACTCAACTAATAAAATAAATAACCAAATCCTAATATACTAATGAAATCCTTGACCCAATTGTACTAGGGTAAGGTTACAAAATTATAATCCAAATAGAATGATGAAACACATAACCTAATTGCACTAGGTTAATGTATTATGGCAAAAATCCAGCTTTGTGTCTGTAAGTCCCAAAGTCTTCAGAAATGCTGTTTTAGCCCGGGACAGATTTTCCATGCAGCAGACTTAGTCCTTTATGCGTCCAGCTCCTTTCCATCTCGTTTGTGAGCTTTCTTTTGCGTCAAGTAAGCCATAAATTGCTGTATTTTGCATCATTTATACCTGAAACTTTCCTAATCACATTTGTTAGCTCATTTACAGGAAAAAGGACTAAAAGTGTACGAAATAGATAATTAGTTCTCGAAACTAGGCTAAAATATGGGCAAAATATATTGATATAGGCGCGTAATTTCGCCTATCATCACATCACCAGGAACTCGTAATACATATACCAAGTCCTGAATGCTGTCTTGGTTATATGCTTAGGCAAAATTTTTAACTGGTGATAAACCTCAAGTCTATCTTGGAGAAAATAGAAACACCTTGTAACTGATCAAAGAGATCATCTGTTCGGGGTAAAGGATACTTGTTCTTGATAGTTGCTTTACTCAACAGCCTGTAGTCAATACACATTCTCATACTATCATATTTTTTTCTTAACAAACAATACTGGAGCATCCTAAGGTGACACACTAGGATGAGTACACCTTTTATCAAGTAACTCTTGCAACTGACTCTTGAGTTCCCTCTACTTAGAGCCATTCAATAGGGAGAAATATAAATAAGGTGAGTGTCGAACACCAAATTAATACAGAAATTAATGTGCCAATATGGAGGCATACCAAGCCAATATGTAGAAAATACCTCCTGAAATTCCAACACCACAGACTGACTCAACCAAGAGGGATTCTACACTAACATCCCGGAGATGTGCTAGAAAGGCCAAATACCCTCTCCCAACTAACTTTTTTACCTAAATAAAAGATATAATTTTCACAGGCTTATGCTTATACACACCTTTCCACTCTAACTTATCCACTCCAGGAATCTTTAAAGTCACTATCTTAACATTACAATTTAGAATAACATAATACGGAGATAGCCAAGTCTTACCCAGAATAATGTCAAAGTCAAGCATATCCATGATTATCTGTCACAACCCAAAAATCCAAGGGTCGTGATGACACTTGTCACGGCGAACCTTGACAAGTAAGCTTATCACACAAATTGATACAAAAGAGAAATTAACATGCAAAATCCAAGGCAAGGCTCTTAAAATGAAGCTGAACCATAATCAATATAATGAAAGCGGAAAAAAACATAAACAATAATGTCATAAATCCTAAAATCTGGTGTCACATTGTAAGAACTACTAATACAACTCAAGAAAACACAATATATAGGAATAAATCCGTCTCTAAATACTAATAAAGACACAGTCTAATAAGAAGAGATAGTAGTACACTTCGAATATGTGAAATCCATCACTACCTCATAAAGCTCTAATATCGCCCGAACTAACCAATGTGGGGTGTATCCGAACCAGGATCTGCATTAAAAGGTCACAATAGAGTAAATACGGTCCACTTGAACTCAGTAGGTATCATAGGCCGACTGAGCAAAATAGATAATAAAGCATACAAAATACACACTAAGGGCACGTCACCTGCATTCAGAAAATGTCCCACAACAGTAGCCCACACCACTTGCACTAACAGTTTATAATACTCACATATATTGCAACAAACACCATAAAGGACCATAAGTATACATTATACCACATACAAGTAAAGCACAGAAGGACAACATATATAAGAGGATCAAGTAGAAGTAAAGGAAGATATAACAAATGGATAGGTAACAAGTCAAGACAGAAATACAATCACATAACAAGCATGATAAAGTAAATATAATGAGAATGATGAGGATGATAATTATGATAACAATGATGTAATGCATGAGGTCATCACACAATTTTCGAGACTATCGCACAACCTTCGTATACACTTACAGAGCTAAAGCTTCCTAACGTAAGATCCATGGGGGTTTGTCAACCCGTATACAATCTATATTCATATCTCCTCCCCGGAACATCCCTGGGGGAGGGTTTTTATAAGATGTCACATTTTTTGTTAGAAAAAGCCAGTGTTTCTCAGTGTTTCCAGTATTTCCACAGTGGTACCAATGTTTCATGAATGTACATGACATGAGGATGTAATGATCACAACTAACCACAATTAATATATCCATATCCAACCAATATACCAACCAAGTGAACCAAATATCCACTTAATATTTCCAACCATCTCAAAAACCAACATGATTCATATGTCACTAGAGTATGATCACATTACAATACACAATTAGTACCAAAATAGGCTTTTCATCAAACAAGATATAATTATTTTCATGTATATAGGCTATCAACATCACATAGGACCCCATACGTCACACATAACACATAATATCCCAAAACCACCAAATACATCACATATAGACCCCCACACGGGGACAACACAATAAGATAGCCATTTTTTATGATTAGTTCCCACCCTCCTTAACATGCTTTTGTATCAAAATTAACTACCCAACCCAGTCCAAAAAAATTAATCTATTACGTATCTCGAAAGCCCAAAACTATCTGCAACCCCTTAATCCACAGTCTTACTTCTCATGAACAGATTTGAAATCAACTAAAACATGGAAATAGAGAATCTATGTATCAAAAGAAAATCAATGATATCCATATTGCCTAGTTTCAAGTCAGGGTCAAAACGGATCCATGCAATGGGTTTTCAAAAAAGAAGATCAAAATCATAATTTTATTTTAAAAATATGTTCCCCATATTTTTAGGAGTCTACAATAAAAAACCCAAGTGAAAATAAGTTAAAGACGTGGTCCAAATGAAGAAAAATCATTTTCAAGCTTTTATCCGATAAAAATCCCCAAAATCCATTTAAAACTCCAGAATTGAAGTTGTTTTGAAGATGAAATTGTGGGAAAACTGATAATTATAGGATTAGAAACTCCCCCAAGTGGGAAAGGTTTGAAATTGGGGTTTAAATTGAAGAAATACAATTTTTAGGTCTTACGGGCCAAAATTCCCAAATTTAATACTTTAATCCAAGTTTAAAACAAGAAATAGATGATCTAGATTGAAGGAAATAATTGAAATAGGTGTTATGGAGCTTATCCAAGCTTAAAAGTGGAGAAAGTTGCTCAAAACCACGAAACCCTAAGCTTTAAGACTAAAAAATGGTGAAAAATGGTGAAACATGGATATTTATTACCCAGGCATCGTGATCGCGAATCAGGTGTCGCGACCGGGTACCTCGTTGAAGCTCGCTATCATGATCAAGGACTAGGTGTCATGATCAAGACACTTAGCTTGTATGCCTAATCACGATTGAGGCAGTAGCCTCGCAATCACGGGTGCACCAGCTGAGGACTTAGTGAAATTTCAAGCTTCTGTGGGCCCCTCGAGATTCACTTGAAATCCCTTGAGCGGAAACGAATTATGCTACCCTATCAAATTTGATGTTCCAGACTTAATGGTAATATTAGATTTTTTTGAAAAAAATATCGTTTTCACAAAGTTGATCCTTGAAACCCAAAATCACAACTTTTCAAATCGAGGGTCGAAATGAGATTTAAAAGCCATAAAACTACTCCAATCATGTTACTACCCTAAAATTGATGTTTCAAATCTGTTGGCACAGTCTATTTTGCCATCCGACGCACCGTTCAAAAGATGTTGACTAAAGTCTACTATAAGGCTCTCAAAACCACCAAAAACCACAATATCGCATAAAATACACCAACATGTACCGAGAACTATGCCAATCATCCCCACACCTCAAAAACACCACAATACAACTAAGAGAGGGGTAAAATGGTCAAATCATAAAGAAACACATATTTCACATAATTATCAGAATTTGAGTCGTTACATCATACATTACTAAAAATCTAGTCCGTCGCCGAACTAAAGGCAAGAGAAAGTACTTAAATCAACAAAAAGCTAGGGATAAGAACTACACATATCACACTCAACCTCCCAAGTAGTCTTAGGTCGATGCCTCCACTGGACCTTAACCACAAGAATAATTCTAGAGCATAATCGTTTAACATCCCCAGCCAATATGAAGATCGACTCCTCAATAAAAGACAACCTCTCATCTAAATGAATCGAATCCCAATGAATGACACGAAACTCATTCGGAATGGAATGATGAAGCATGGAAACATGAAAAACTGGATGAACAATGGATAGGTTTGGGGGCAAAGCTAACTCGTAAGCCACATCACCAATAGTCCGAAAAATCTTAAATGGACTAATATACCTGGGGCTAAGCTTGATCTTTTTACCAAAATCATCACACCTTTCATGGCCGAAACTCAAAGGAAAACATGACCACCAATACCAAATCTCAAGGCACGAAGTCTACGGTCTGCATAACATTTTTTCCTACTTTGAGCCGCTAGAAGATTCTGAATGATTTGAGCTCTATCAAAGACTCACGAAGTAAGTCCGTACCTCGAGGTATAACCTTAGAAACCTTAAACGATCCTACTGGAGAGCGAAAATGCCTGTCTCAAAAGGAGCCATATCTATACTGGAATGGTAGCTATTATTATATGCAAACTCCGCCCAAGCTAAATGTTGCTCCCACTAACCACTAAAATCCATCACACAAGCGCAGAGCATATCCTCCAAAACTTGGATAGTCTGCTTTGACTGGCTATCAGTTTGAGGGTGAAATATGGTGCTAAGATTAACCTGTGCACCCAATTAATCCTGAAAAATCTTCCAAAAGGGAGATATGAACACATAATCTCAATCTGAGATGATAGACAATGGCACACCATGAAGATGCACAATCTTACGAATGTAGATATGAGCAATCCTCTCAGAATTGAAAGAGACCTAAACCAAAATAAAATGAGCAAACTTGGTCAATCGATTCACGATGACCCAAATACTATTAAAACCTTGAGAAGTTTGAGGCAAGCCGATCATGAAGTCCATAGTGATCCATTACGACTTTCTACTCTAGAATGGGTAACCTCTAAAGCTATCCACAAGGTCTAAAATACTCGACCTTCATCTACTAGCAACATAGGCAACGAGCTACAAAGTCTGCTATATCCTTCCTCATACCACCCCACCAGTAATGTTGTCTCAAGTCGTGATACATCTTAGTTTGCTCTATCAAAGAAGACCTAGCCTCCACAAATGCTAAAACATGCCCAAGTATCAAAATATCAAGCCTAACCATCTGGTTAGCTAAAGACTGAACCTCTAAGGCCAAAGACCTCTCCTAGGTCAAAAAGATGTGCCAAGCTATCCATGCTAGTCGACTTCCAACTCAAGGCATCTTCAACCACATTAGCCTTACCCAGATGATAGAGAATAGTCAAGTCATAATCCTTAAGCAACTTAAGTCAATGATGTTGTCTCATATTAAGATCTCGCTGGATGAAGAAGTACTGAAGGCTACGATGATCTGAGAAAATCTCACAACGAACTCCATACAAGTAGTGCCTCTACAACTTTTAAGCAAAAACAATCGGACACCACTCCAAGTCATGGGTAGGGGAATTCTTCTCATGTGGCTTCAATTAACTCGAAGCATACGCAATCACCTTACCCTCCTGCATCAATACAACACCTAAGCCTACACTTGAAGCATCACAAAGATGGTGAAACCCATGTCCTCTCTGGGCAATGTCAAGATAGGAGCTGAATTCAACAAATCCTTAAGCTTTTGGAAGCTCGCCTCATAAGTATCAGATAACTAAAAGGAAATCTTCTTCTGAGTCAACTTGGTCAATGGAGCCGCAATGGGTGGAAAACCCTTAACAAAACACTGATAATAACCTGCCAAGCCAACAAAACTCCAATTCTCGATGGGTAAAGTAGTCCTAACCTAATTGCAAACCTCTATAATCTTGGTTGGATCAACCATAATACCCTCCTTAGTCAGTACATGACCCAAGAATGAAATAGACTCCAACCAAAACTCATACTTGGAGAACTTGTCATACAACTTCTCATTCCTCAACCTTTGAAACACACTCCACAAATGCTCCTCATGATCAACATCACTTTTGGAATAAACCAAGATATCATTTATAAATACAATGACAAAAAAGTTGAGATACGATCGAAACACCTGGTTCATCAACTCCATGAACGCGGCTGGGGCATTGGTCAACCCAAAGGACATGACCAAAAACTCATAATGACCATATTGAGTTTGAAAAACTGTCATCAAAATATTCTAAGCTCTAATACTCAACTGGTGGTACCAGGATCTCAAATCACTCTTTGAAAACACCGCGACACCCTGAAGCCGATCGAACAAATCATTAATATGAAGAAGAGGATACTTATTCTTAACCATCACCTTGTTCAATTGTCTATAATTGATAGATATCCACATTGATCCATCCTTTTTCTTCTCAAACAAGACAAGCGCACCCCAAGGTGATACACTAGGTCGGATAAATCCTTTATCAACAACTCTTGCAACTGATCTTTCAATTCTTTCAACTCGACTGAGGCCATCATATAAGGAAGAATAGAAATGGGCTTGGTGCCCCGCTCAATATCAATGGCAAAATCATATAATGATCAAAAGGCATACCAGACAAATCCGTAGGAAACACATCCATAAACTCGCGAACAACACAAAAAGAATCCAGAGAAGGAGATGAAGCAACACTAGTATCATGAATATGAGCCAGGTAAGACAAAAATTCCCTCTCAGCTAACTGACGAGCCTGAACATAAGATGTAACCCTCTTAGGACCAAATGGAACATACCCTTCCAAGCTATTCTCGGCACACCCTGCAAAGCTAAAGTCACAATCTTAGCATAACAATTTAGGACAGCATAGTAAGTATCCAATCAATCCACACCTAAGATGACATCGAAATCAACCATATCTAAGACAAGCAAATTTACCCAAGTCCCCTACCCAGCAAAAGTGACAATACAGGATTGGTACACCCAATCTACTACTAAAAAATCTCCTACTGGGGTAGATACATGAATAGGCATGGCAAGAGGCTCACTAACAAAATCAAAACCCAAAGCAAAATATGCAGACACATACGAAAAAGTCAATCTTGAATCAAATAACACAGATGCAAATCTAAAACAAATGGGGACGATACATATGATAACAACATTAAAAGCCTCTACCTTTAGTCTGGTGGGTATAACATAGCACTGTCCATGACTACCAACTGGCTGAATGGCCCCGCAACCACCACCACGGGCTCTACTACCTCTGCATATCGCACCTCTCTCTAGTAGAACCCCTACCTTTCACAGCTTAAATAGAAGTAGCTTTGATTACCTAGCGGCAATAGTCCTTGGGCAAATGACCAATATCATCATACATAAAACAACCTCTATGACCTGACTCAACAGGAGAAGGTACTACTCAACCCGGGCAACCACCCTGAATTACTGAACCAGAGAATCCACTACCTGAACCCTACAAGGTTGCTTTCACCGACCTACCATGATACCTATGAGAATCTCTTAAATATTTGCCTTGAGAAGTGTGACCTCTGAACTTACCAAAATGTTGCACCTTTTTTGCGGTTCCCTGAGATGCTCGAAGAATAACCTTAATCATCTTAACATGATTTACTATAATCTAAAAGGACGCTCCAAAAAAACCATCTGAGACATAGCCAACTGAATAAAAACTTCCAACCCCTTTACGAACTTCCAAAGCTTCTCAGAATCAGTGGTAATATTGGCATAAAAATATCTAGATAAGGTATGAAAGCGTACCTCATACTCTGCAATAGTCATGGAGCCCTGCTTCAGGTTACCAAACTCATCTTTCATCTAATCCCTTTGACTGTAAGGCACAAATCTCTTTAAAAAGGCCTCGACGAATTGATCCCATGTCATATCGAGAGAATTAAGAGATTTGTAGCTAACAAGGGACCTCCACCAATCTTTTGCAGCATCTCCCTACTGATATGTAGTATAAGCAACCCCATGCGACTCAAGCGAACCCAAATTATGCAACTTCTCTCGATAATCAATCAAGAACTCACAGACATCACTACCCACAACACCACTGAATCTAGGAGGACCCAAATGATTAAACCTCTCAAACCTCTTCTGATCCTCAGAAGATATTACTGTACTCGTAATAAGAAGAGACATAGTGAATCTGGTAGGTTGAGATCCCATATCAGCAGGTAACATAGATGAAGACTGAACTCCTGATCTCAGAATACCATACTCATATGCCAGTCCTGAAGAAGGAGTAACACTCGGGATCTGAGGAGTACCAAGAGTAGAAGTAGGTGCAACTGGAGGATCTATACTCAAAACTGGAGGAACACCAAGTGCACCCAAAGGAGCATCCTCTAAACGGGTCAATGACTGAACCAACAACCCCTCCAAAACTAGGGTAGAAGAACTCAGTGAAACTAAAGTACTACCCACACCTCCAACATGCTCAACACGAGGCTTAGGGGAAAGTCCTCTGGCACTACTCCTAGACGGGGTAGATCCATGCGCCGTTTACTACCTCAATTCTGTCTATGACTCATAACTTGCCCACTATACTGGGCTCTCTCCTCGGATGAAGGCTTCCCATATCTAACCTCATGAGACCTAGTCATCACCATCTATGCAGAAAAGAGTGTAATATGACTTAGATCACAAGATATGAAAGAAATTACACGATAAGAAACATAATAAGGGAAATTTCGTATGGACATATTATAGCCTCTCGAAGATAGATATGAGCATCTATGTATCAATCCGTGAGACTCTATTAGACATCCTATTCTTACACCATTGAGACTTATGAACCTGGGTGCTTTGATACTAATTTGTCACGACCCAAAAATCCAAGGGTCGTGATGGCATCACACAGACTGATACAAAAGAGAAATTAACATGCAAAACCAAAGGCAAGGCTCCTAGAAGGAAGCCGAACCATAATCAATATAATAAAAGCAGAAAGAAGCATAAACAATAATGTCATAACTCTCAAAACCTGGTGTCACAGTGTAAGAACTACTAATACAACTCAAGAAAACACATTACATAGGAATAGCCTATCTCTAAATAGTAATAAAGACATAGTCTAATAATAAGATGCAGTAGTAGACTCCGAACATGTGAAATCCATTGCTACCTCATAAAGCTCCAAATATCGCTTGAATTAACCAACATGGGGCATACCCAAACCAGGATTTGCATCAAAAGGGCATAGTAGGAGTGAGTAAGGTCCATTTGTACGTAGTAGGTATAATTGGCTGACTGAGTAAAGTAGATAATAAAGCATACAAATGCACACCAACGGTACGTCACCTGCAATCAAAAAATGTTCCACCATGGTAGCCCACACTGCTTGTACTAACAGTTCTATAATACTGACATATATTGCAACAAACACCATAAAGGATCACAAGTATACATTATACCATATACAAGTAAAGCACAAAAGGACGACATATATAAGCGCATCAATTTCAAGTAAAAGAAGATATAAAAAATGGATAGGTAACCAGTCAAGACAAAAATACAATCACATCACAAAAATACAATCAGAATGATAAGGATTTTAATGATGATGATGATGATGCTAATGATACTGATAATGATGTAATGCTTGAGGTTATCACACAACCTCCAAGACTGTCGTATAGCCTCCGTATACACCTATGGAGTTAAAGATTATTGATGTAGGATCCACAGAGGGTTTACCATATTTTTAGGAGTCTACATCTAAAAATCAAAGTGAAAATGAGTTAAAAATGAGGTCCAAATCGAAGAAAAACTATTTTCACACTTTACCAAGTAAAAATTCCTGAAATCTATGTAAAATTTGAGAATTGAAGTTGTTTTGACAATGAAATTGAGGAAAAACTGATAATTATAGGATTAGAAACTCACCCAAGTGTGAAAGGTTTGAAATTGGGTTTTAAATTGGAGAAATACAATATTTAGGCCATACAGGCCAAAATGTTCATATTCTATACTTTCATCCAAGCTTAAAGCAAGAAATAGATGATAAAGATTGAAGGAAATAACTAAAATAGGTGTTATGGATCTTACCCAAGCTTAAAAGTGGAGAAAGTTGTTCAAAATCATAAAACCCTAATCTCCAAGTCTCAAAATGGTGAAAAATGGCGAAACATGGGTATTTATATACCCAGGTATCATGATCACAGCCCAGGTGTCTCAATCGCGGTAACTGGCTTAGCGGCTATCGCGATCGAGGACCAGGTGTCCTGATCATGACATTGATCCTGTATGCCCAATATCGTGGCAGTAGCCTCGTGATCGCGGGTGCATCAGCTGGGGAGTTGGTGATATTCCAAGTCTCTACGAGCCCCTCAGGATTCACTCAAAATCCCATGAATGCAAACGACTTATGCTACCCTATCAAATTTATCGTTCTGGACTCAACGACGCTATCACATTTTAAAAAAAAATCATTTTCATAAAGTTGACACCCGAAACCCATAATCATAACTTTTTGAGCCGAGGATCAAAATGAGATTTGAAAGTCATAAAACCATGCCAATTACATTACATCCTATAATCGACATAACGCATTCCTTTTTTCTATCCGACAAATAGATCAAAATATGCTTATTAAAGTCAACTATAAGGCTCTCGAGTCCACAAAAAATCACAATATCACATAAAACACACCAAAATGCATTGAGAATTGTGCCAACCACACCCACACCCCAAAAACACCACAATACAACCATGAGGAGGTGTAAAATGGTCAAGTCACTCGAAACATACATTTCACATAATTATCAAAATTTGAGTCGTTATATCAAATCTACCCAAGTTGGAAACCCATAAATAAACAGAACAAGTATGATACACATGGGTCACTACGACTGAGTCTCTAACCAGAGTAGATACATAAATAAAAGAGTCAAGTATATCAATAATCAATTTTAATCCCAAGGAAAATCTAACAGATACATAAGAATAAGTGGAACTCGGGTAAAAAAAAATAGTACCCATCTGGGCACAGACAAGAATAGTAACTGTAATGATGGTGTCAAATGCCTCGCCCTCGCTCTTGCCTTGGAAGGTATAACAGTGAGCCATATCATCAATTTTGGAAAATCCCCAACAGGTTGCGCTCCACTCTTTCCTGCACTACCATTACCTTGGTTTCCACCATGACCTCTATGATGATGATTGCGTCTACTCTGTGGATGACCCTTATCATTACCATTACCTTCACTACCTCTACCAGTCGAAACCACAACCTTAGCCTGCCGCTGGCTTGTAACCCTTCTTGTCTCTATGGACATTCTCTTTTGAAGTGCCCCACTATACCATAAGTATAAAAACATCGCTCAAGAGAAGGTATATTGGCTGAAGAATAAGAAGACCCTTATCCTTTAGCAATTGAGTGGCCCCTGATTGACCCCCTGTAGAAGCTGGCAGAGATGAATGAATGGGTCAAGACGATAGGCCTGGTGACTATGACCCCTACAATAAGAACCGTTAAAGTTATCTGCATTCTAAGGCTTCTTCGCTAACATCTTTACCCAAACAACTTGCTTTACTCCTTTTACCTTTTTAACATAATTAGTAACCTCGTTAAGGTATTTCCCAGCAGAAGTCATATGAAGAGACAAAACCTATAAGTCAATGTTTGGGCCTTTCACAAATAATAGAATCCTCTCATCCTTTGTACCAAGTAGTTGAGAAGCATAATAGGACAAGGTACGAAACTTGGCCTCATAGTCCACAACAGACATATTTCCTTAAGGGATAGAAACTCATTTTTCTTATGATCATGAAGAATACGGGTACATACTTTTAAAAAATGGGTATGAAATTGAGCCCATGTCAATAGAGGAAAATTTGGTGATCAAAACTCCACATATGCACTCTACCATTGCTTGGCATCACTTTACAGCTGGAGGGTAACAAACTCAACACCATGCTTGTAATACCCCGAGACTCTAACCAATAGTACAACCATGACTCAAGATTATGAGAAGTAAATTATAGTGATTTGGTTGTTTTATGATCAAGGGTGATGTGTATTAAGTCCTCAAAGATGTCCTAGAGATTAAGTGAATCAAAACATTCCTTACCAATTGAATTCTTGAAAAGGATTTTGGCATAGCCAACTTCACACGAGCATATCTCTTTCTACCCTAAGAATTTTTGAAATCATGACCCACCAACAGATATATAATTGAATTATCTTCCCAACGATACCAATTTCACCCAAATCCAGTATCGGAGCCAAGAGTTATGCACATTTTACTCCAGTATGTCAGGCTGGAAAACTGAGTGACGACATTTGGTGATAAGCCATCACAAGTGTGATGACTTGTCACCAATGTCGTCATCCTTAGGTAGATTTTCATCCCTAGTGAGACATTTGTGACAAGTCATCACAAGTGTGATGACTTATCACCAATGTCGTCAACCTTAAGCAGAAAATCATAAAATCCAACATTTTGTGATGATATTTTGTGATGACTTATCACAAGTTTGACGGCTTGTCACGAATGTCGTCAGCTATTTTTTTCAGCAATTAAGGGACGTTTTTGCAAGGGTATTTTGCTCTTTTTCCATCTTTTGGAGGCCTATATAAATATGAGAATCCCCATCCAAACCCTAATTTCTTCATTCTCTCTTCCAATTTTCTTAAGAATATATATTAGGGTTTCAATCAAGAAAATTTAATCTTCCAAAAATTATCCATAAATCTTCAAGATTTCCTTAAGAATCAAGTTCCTCATAGTGTGGGCTTCGAGAATCATTTATTACAAGTGCAGATAGAGTCTCAAGCACTAGAATTCATCCAATTTCAAAAATTAAGGTATGTGGGGTTTTGAATAAGTGCAATTCTTTCATTCTTGTGCCCAAAGCTTTGATTTCTATCATGGAGTTATATGATTTTGTAAGTGGGTTTATACCCAAATTACTTCATCATGAGAATATGAGAATATAAATTGTTCAAGCTTTGTTATACATGATTATTTTGCTTTTCCCAAGTTATGACTTGATATTTAATATTGTGAATTTCATATTTCTACCATTAGTTGATATTTCAAGTGCTTTCAAGATATGTGTCA
>NC_061119.1:130649851-130756829 GCF_002878395.1 Capsicum annuum | reverse complement strand
TCTCATGATGAGAATATAAATTGTTCAAGCTTTGTTATACATGATTATTTTGCTTTTCCCAAGTTATGACTTGATATTTAATATTGTGAATTTCATATTTCTACCATTAGTTGATATTTCAAGTGCTTTCAAGATATGTGTCAAGCTTTAAGCTTCCTTATGACAAATTGGATTATTGAGTATATTGATTCATGAGATTGAGTTATTACAATGAGTCTTGATATTTCTTCAAAGTTATTAATGTTGCCATAATTTAATGAATTGATACATTTTGATATTGATAAAGATTGATTTGATTTGAGTCGAGTTAGGAATCCACAAGTTGATTATGATTTGATAAATGAGAAAAATATTTGATTTGGTCTTCATGATAGACCCCTTGTGATGTTTGTGGTGGATTTCCTAACCCATTCTGAGCTTGTGTCTTGGAGTAGTATTTAGTACCGAGCAGGAAATGTAGTATTTCCCCGAAACTACGTGCCACCGTAGGATTGATATTGATAATTATGGGCCAGAGGCCGGGTATGAGATTGTGGTCACTAAATTTAGGTTGTACTCCCTGGCAAGAGTACGGCGGTCCCGCCAATGTGGGGTTCTCTCCTTAGAAGGGCAAAACGTTGGGCTCCATGTAGCTCACATGGTTTGTGTTGGTTATAAGAACCTCCCATGTCTATAAGAGTTGAGTTTCTTGAATTACCGAGTCACTCCGAGTCTTGAGTTAAAGAGTTGAGTTGTTAATGATGATTTATGAGTTTTTTATAATATGATTTATTTACTATGAGATCATGAAAAATATGTTTCAATCTAACTCAAGCCAAGTGAACCATCATTGTACATATGCATATTTTTATGAAATTGATGATGATATTTGCATTGTTGCATGTACCTCTACATACGCAGTACATTCCAAAATCCTGACCCACATATTTTTGTATGGGCTACATTTTCTCGTAATATAGGTTCAGGTACTCAACCGCAGCCGCGTTAGTGATATTCGAGTACCTCAACTACGTTCCCTCAGTGGTGAGTCCTCATGGTTCGAGGACCGTGTCTATATTTTTAGTGAAATCATTCTATTGTTATGGCTTTCAATACTATTTGAGTCAGGTTGGGGTTTGTCCCAATGACTCCTTGATTTTGATGTATAGAGGCTTTGTTAGACTAGAGGGTTGGTATGTATAGACTTTCAATATATTTTGGTTGTAGAGTCTAGTATTCTCCAGTATTTCTCTTAAACTCGATGTGGTATATCTCTTTGTTGTGCATGACTATTGTTGAATTAAATTCCTTGAGGTAGTGTCTGGATCCGAGGGTTAGCCTGGGGCTACGTGTATCCCTAAGCACCGTGTGGCATCTTGGGATAAAATTTTGGGGTGTTACAAAGCTTGGTATCTGAGCCTAAGGTTTAAGGAGTCGTAGGAAGTCTGATACGCCGTGTTACGTAGAGTCTTGATCATCGGTGTGTAGCGCACCACATCTATGAGCAAGAGGCTATGGAACATTTTAGGAAAAGTTGTTTCTTTATTTCTAAAGTTTATCGTTCCTACAATTGTCTCTTTATCTGTGATTAACTCGTGCTCTCTTATAACAGAGAATGCCTCCTCGTCGAGCTCGTAGAAACAACAAGAAACCTCTACCCATTGATCTTTTGAGCGAGTATGTGTCTCATGTGGAATTTCGAGCAGCTTTTCAGGTGCTAGCCCAGACAGTTACTGCCTATGCTCAAGGTAACACCCAGGCTACTATTCCGTCTCTGCAAGAGAATAATTTTTCTATAGATCAAGTTCGTGACTTTATGCGGATGAATTGCCTGAGTTCTATGGGTCAAAGGTAGGTGAAGACCCACATATATACTTGGATGAAGTGAAAAAGATCACCTAGATTATGCATGTGACTAAGGAAGAGAGTGTTGAATTGGCTGCCTATTGAATGAAAGATGTTGCATATGATTAGGTGGAGATGTTGAGGATGAGTAGAGGGGAGGATGTCACTCCCATGACTTGGCAGTTATTCCACGATGCGTTCTTGGATAGATTCTTTCCTCTTGAGATGAGGGAAGCAAAGATAGAGGAATTCATGAATTTGAGACAAGGCTCCATGACTGTTAAAGAGTATTGTCTTAGATTCAATCAGTTATCCAAATATGCTTCTAGTATGATGGCTTACTCCTGGACCATCATGAGTAAGTTCATGACCGGTGTGTCGAGTTATGTTGTGAAAGAGTGTAGATCTGCTATGCTTAATAGGGAGATAGACCTTTCTCAGTTGATGATACATGCCCAACTGATTGAAGCTAATAAGGTAAAAGAAAGAGAGAGAGTAAGAGGGAATAAAATAGCTAGATCAGAGCAGTAGGGATTCAATCAGTCCAGATTCCACAGAGGGAACCATCCCTAATTTTAGAGATGTCTATTTATACCCGCGCCTTGCTCAGTTAGTGCTCCCGCACTAGAAGCAGGCAGGAGTAGAGGAACAGGCCTATCCCGTCCAGATCTCAGGAAAGTGTAAGTAATAGATCTCGTCCTCTTTTTTGTCCCAAGTGTGGTAGAGATTATTTTGGCGAGTGTTTTGTTGATCAGAAGGGTTGCTTTGGTTGTGGCAAGTTGGGCCACCGACTTAGAAATTGTCTGTATGCTAGACAGGGGAGTCGAGATGATCGTCCCCAGAGTCAGGCTACCAGTGCCCCTGCTCTCGTAGTTCGCCCAGTTCCTCCTCAGGGCGCCTCTTCTAGTACTGCTGGCGGTTCGTGCAAGAATTGCTTCTATGCTTACCACCTCGCTAGGAGCAGGAGGACTCTCCAGATGTCACTGGCATGCTTCATGTCTTTTATTTTGATGTATATGTATTGATGGACCTCGGTTTGGGTTTCTCTTATATGACACCTCTGGTTGCTGTAAATTTTGAGATGGACCCTGAACGGATTTCTGAGCCTATTTTGGTTTCTACCCCGGTAGGAGAATCTGTTATTGGTAAGAGATTGTATAAGAAGTGTCCTATCACTATCCTTTATTAGGTCATATGTGCTGATTTGATTGAGTTAGATATGGTTGATTTTGACGTTATTCTGGGTATGGATTGGTTTCACTCGTGCTATACGTCTATAGATTGTCGTACCTGAGTGGTCAAGTTTCAGTTTCTTGATGATCCTATTTTTGAGTGGTTCGGGAGTTTTGTAACTCCGAAGATCCATTTCATATCCTACCTCAAAGCTAGGAAGTTGATTTCCAAGGGTTGCATCTATCACCTAGTTCAAGTTAAAGACCTCAAGTCTGACACTCTGACTATTCAGTTAGTTACCATTGTTAATGAATTTCCTAATGTTTCCCAGAAGATCTCCTAGGGGTCCCACCTGATAGAGAAATAGAATTTAGGATTAATCTCTTTCCCGGTACTTAGCCTATTTCCATTCCTCCATATCGTATGGCTCTCGCAGAACTTAAAAAGTTGAAGGAGCAACTCAAAGATCTCTTAGACAAAGGCTTTATCAGACCCAGTGTTTCCCCGTGGGGTGCACCTGTTTTATTCGTACGTAAAAAAATGGTACATTGCGTATGTGCATTAACTACTGTCAACTCAACAAGGTAACTATCAAGAACAAGTACCCTCTTCCTATAATCGATGATTTATTTGATCAGCTATAGGGTGCAAGTTATTTCTTAAAGATAGACCTTAGATCCGGCTATTATTAGCTTAAAGTAAAAGTGTGATATTCCAAAGATAGCCTTTCGAACCCGTTATGGTTACTTTGAGTTTCTTGTCATGTCTTTTGGGTTAACCAATGCTCCAGCAGCCTTCATGGACCTCATGAATCGAGTGTTCCAGCAATATCTTGATATGTTTGTCATTGTATTCATAGTTGATATTCTTGTGTATTCCCAAAGAGAGGATGATCATGCCGACCATCTTAGAATTGTCTTGCAAACTCTTAGAGATCATCAATTATTTGCTAAATTTAGCAAGTGTGAATTTTGGCTAAGGTAAGTTGCTTTTCTGGGTCACATTGTTTCCGCCAAAGGTATTAGAGTCGATCCCCAAAAGACAGAAGCTATAAATAATTGGCCTAGACCTACCTCCCCATCTGACATTAGGAGTTTCTTGGGTCTGGCTGGTTACTACCATCGTTTTGTTGAGGGCTTCTCTTTCATTAGTCTCCCATGACTCGGTTAACCCAAAAGAAAGTGAAGTTCCTGTGGTCAGAACCTTGTAAGAAGAGTTTTCAGGAGTTAAAGACTCGACTCACTTCAGGCCCAGTGTTAGCTTTACCCATTGGTACTGATGGTTTTGTGGTGTATTGTGACGCTTTTAGAGTTGGTTTGGGTTGTGTGTTGATGCAAAGAGGTAAAGTTATAGCTTATGCCTCTAGACAGTTGAAGCCTCATGAGAAGAATTACCCAACCCATGATCTTGAATTAGCAGCTGTAGTTTTTGCTTTGAAAATCTGGAGACATTATCTGTATGGTGTCCATGTTGATGTCTTTATGGACCATAAAAGCTTACAGTATGTGTTCACCCAGAGGGAGTTGAATCTTAGACAAAGAAGATGGTTAGAGTTGCTAAAAGACTATGATATGAGTGCGTTGTATCACCCGGGCAAGGCTAATGTTATGGAAGATGCTCTTAGCAGGTTGTCTATGGGTAGTGTAACTCATGTAGAGAATGATAAGAAAGAATTGGATCGTGATGTGCATCATTTGGCTAGGTTAGGTGTTAGATTACTTGATTCCGCTGAAGGGAGTATGTTAGTTCAGAGTAGTTCCGAGTCCTCTTTAGTCTCAGAGGTAAAGAAAAAGTAAGACAGGGATCCTAATTTGGTCAGACTAAAGGAGTCAGTTAAGGACCAAAAGGTAGAGGTTTTCTCCTAAGGGGGAGGTGGTGTATTGAGATTGCAAGATAGATTGTGTGTTCTCGATGTTGATGATCTAAGGTAGAGATTTATGGATGAAGCGCATGGCGCACGATATTCTATTCATCCCAATGCTACCAAGATGTACCACAATTTTTGGGAAATCTATTGGTGGAACGGTATGAAGAAAGACATCGCAGAATTTTTGGCAAAGTGTTCTTCTTATCAACAGGTTAAGGTAGAGTACCAAAGGCCCGGTGGTGTAATGTAAGAGTTTAGCATTCCTACTTGGAAGTGGTAAGAAGTGAATATAGATTTTGTAATTGGTTCGCCTCCTTCTCGTCGTCATCATGATTTGATTTGGGTTGTTATAGACCGGTTGACTAAATCAACTCATTTCTTGCCAGTGCATTCATCTTATACAGCTTAGGATTATGCTATATTGTATATTCGAGAATTCATTAGACTTCATGGAGTTTCTTTGGCTATTATCTCTGATAGGGGTACTCAGTTTACTTCCCAGTTTTGGAAGGCTTTTCAGAAGGGTCAGGCTGAGCGGACCATTTAGACTTTAGAAAATATATTGAGGGCATGTGCGCTTGACCTTAAAGGTAGTTGGGATGAGCACTTACCATTGATCGAATTTGCGTTTAACAATAGTTTCCATGCTAGTATTCAGATGGCCCCGTTCGAAGCTTTGTATGGGAGAAGATGTAGATCGCCTATAGGTTGGTTTGAAGTAGGAGAAGCAACTGTGATTGGGCCTGATGCTGTGTTCGAGGCTATTGAGAAGTTAAGTTGATTCGAGAAAGATTGAAGACCGCTCAAAGTCGTCAGAAGTCATACGTGGATGTGAGAAGAAAAGATCTCGAGTTTAATGTTAATGATTTGGTGTACTTAAAGGTTTCACCCATGAAAAGGGTGAAGAGATTTGGGAAAAAGGGAAAGCTTAGTCCCCGTTATATTGGTCCGTACAGGATTCTAAGCTGTGTTGGGAAAGTAGCATATAAGGTGGATTTACCCACGGAGTTGTATAGCGTTCATCCGGTATTTCATGTTTCTATTCTTAAGAAGTGTATTGGTGATTCTGTCGTGGTTGATCCTTCTGAAAGCTTGAATATTTAAGATAGCCTTTCATTTAAGGAGTTTCCGATTGAGATTTTGGATTTTCAAATCCATAGGCTAAGGAACAAAGAAGTTCCTTTGGTTAAAGTGCTTTGGCGAAATCAATCTGTTGAGAGTGCTACTTGGGAAGCCGAAGCTGATATGCGAGCCAAGTACCCTCACCTTTTTTCTGTGAGTTTGGAGCGAGTAGAAGGTACCATTCTTTCTTAATTCCGCCCCCTTCTTATTAAAGATTCAGCTGTGTGTCTACTTCCATCACGAATTCATGCATTTTGTATGGTATCCGAAGGTATAGAGTGAAGTAAGCCCTTTGAGTGAGTCGTTCCAGCTATACGTTCTCATTTTTTCTTGTTCTTGGCCTATTTGGCAACATTCGAGGATGAATGTTTCCAAGGGGGAGATATTGTAATGCCATGAGACTCTAACCAATAGTGCAATCATGACTCAAGCTCGTGAGAAGTAAATTATAGTGCTTTGGTTGTTTTCTGATCAAGGGTGATGTGTATTAAGGCCTCAAAGATGTCCTAGCGATTAGGTGAATCAAAACATCCCTTACTGATTGAATTTTTGAGAAGGATTTTGGCATAGCCAACTTCAAACGCGCATAGCTATTGCTACCCTAAGAATTTTTGAGCTCATGACCCACCAACAGATAGATAATTGAATTATCTTCCCAACGATACTAATTTCACCGAAATCCGGTATCGAAGCCAAGAGTTATGTCCATTTTACTCCAACATGTCAGGCTGAAAAACTGAGTGATGGCATTTGGTGATAAGCGGTCACAAGTGTGACGACTTGTCACCAATGTCGTCAGCCTTAGGCAAATTTCCACCCCAAGTGACGACATTTGTGACAATTTGTCACAAGTGTGACGACTTATCACCAATGTCGTCAAACTTAAGCAGAAAATCATAAAATTCAATATTTTGTGACGACTTGTCACGAATGTCGTCAGCTATTTTTTTCAGCAATTAAGGGACGTTTTTGCGAGGGTATTTTGCTCTTTTCCCATCTTTTGGAGGCCTATATAAATATGAGAATCCCCATCCAAACCCTAATTTCTTCATTCTCTCTTCCAATTTTCTTAAGAATATATATTAGGGTTTCAATCAAGAAAATTTAATCTTCCAAAAATTATCCATAAATCTTCAAGATTTTTTCAAGAATCATGTTCCTCATAGTGTGGGCTTCGAGAATCATTTATTACAAGTGCGGATAGAGTCTCAAGCACTAGAATTCATCCAATTTCAAAGATTAAGGTATGTGGGGTTTTGAACAAGAGCAATTCTTTCATTCGTGCCCAAAGCTTTGATTTCTATCATGGATTTATATGATTTTGCAAGTGGGTTTACACCCAAATTACTTCATCATGAGATTATGAGATTATAAATTGTTCAAGCTTTGTTATACATGATTATTTTGCTATTCCCAAGTTATGACTTGATATTTAATATTGTGAATTTCATATTTCTACCATGAGTTAATATTTCAAGTGCTTTCAAGATATGTGTCAAGCTTTAAGCTTCCTTATGAAAAATTGGATTATTGAGTATATTGATTCATGAGATTGAGTTATTACAATGAGTCTTGATATTTCTTCAAAGTTAATGATGTTGCCATGATTTGATGAATTGATACATTTTGATATTGATAAAGATTGATTTGATTTGAGTCGAGTTAGGAATCCACAAGTTGATTATGATTTGATAAATGAGAAAGAGATTTGATTTGGTCTTCATGGTAGACCCTTGTGATGTTTGTGGTGGATTTTCTAACGCATTCTGAGCTTGTGTCTTGGAGTAGTATTTAGTACCGAGCAGGAAATGTAGTATTTCTCCGAAACTACGTGCCACCGTAGGATTGATATTGATAATTATGGGCCAGAGGCTGAGTATGTGATTGTGGTCACTAAATTTAGGTTGTACTCCCTGGCAAGAGTACGACGATCCCGCCAATGTGGGGTTCTCTCCTTAGGAGGGCAAAACGTTGGGCTCCATGTAGCTCACATGGTTTATGTTGGTTATAAGAACCTCCCATGTCTATAAGAGTTGAGTTTCTTGAATTACCGAGTCACTCCGAGTCTTGAGTTAAAGAGTTGAGTTGTTTATGATGATTTATGAGGTTTTTATCATATGATTTATTTACTATGAGATCATGAAAAGTATGTTTCAATCTAACTCAAGCCAAGTGAGCCATCACTGTACATATGCATATTTTTATGAAATTGATGAAGATATTTGCATTGTTGCATGCACCCCCACATACTCAGTACATTCCAAAGTGCTGACCCACATATTTTTCTATGGGCTACATTTTCTCGTCATGTAGGTTCAGGTACTCAGCCGCAGCCACGTTAACGATATTCGAGTGCCTCAACTACGTTCCCTCAGTGGTGAGTCCTCATGGTTCGAAGACCGTGTCTATATTTTTGGTGATATCATTCTGTTGTTATGGCTTTCAGTACTATTTGAGTCAGTTGGAGGTTTGTCCCAATGGCTCCTTGATTTTGATGTATAGAGGCTTTGTTAGACTAGAGGGTTGGTATGTATAGACTTTCAATATAGTTTGGTTGTAGAGTCTAGCATTCTCCAGTATTTCTCTTGAACCTGATGTGGTATATCTCTTTGTTGTGCATGACTATTGTTGAATTAAATTCCTTGAGGTAGTGTCTAGCTTCGAGGGTTAGCTTGGGGCTACGTGTAGCCCTAAGCACCGTGTGGCATCTCGGGATGAAATTTTGGGGCATTACAGTGCTGCTCAACAATACCTATCTTATGCAACCTTTTGTAATAATTGACAATGAACTCAAATACATCCTCAGTCTCAAAGCCAACAAAAGTTAGAGGTTTCAACTTTAGGAGCTTAGCATGTCATATTCAATCCCATTCATGCGAGGACCTAACACCGGGCAAGGGAAAATCTCTGTCCCCAAGGCCTCACCCATTCTACGAGTAGCTGTAGTAGTCGGCTTAACACCTAGAAACTGATAAGTAGGCATAGTAGAAGTGTCCCCAATATTGGCCAATCCATTCAAAAAAGAAAGCATATGTTAAATCATCTCAGAATACATCAGGGGAAGAGCTATACCCCTCAACTAGTGTCACTTCCTCCTGCTCTACAATATCCTTATTCTTCTACTCAACCTACTTATAATAATCCTTGGTGGGGGAGGTGTCACCGACCTTTGATGGTCCTGGCAAGTTGCTGCTTGAGGTCCATCCCTGGCTATTGTTGCTCTCTTTCTTACCCTTCCTCGTCCTTGTCTCTGAACAGCCAATTCCACGACTGGAGCTGTTGGTGTAGGGGCAGCAACTTTGGCCCCGTCCGCTCTAGTATTCACCATTTGTGGACAAAAGAATTAAGAGGTCCAGATACCAATTTGTTTCGCTTGATACAAATTGGAATCAAGTCATAGCACGGAAGAAGAAAAAATGATAGTTTTCTAAAGTCCTATAGCCTCTCGAAGAAAAGTACAAACATCTTTTTACCATTTCGCAAGACTCTACTAGACCTATTTTGGTACAACGATATTAGCAAACTTAGAGCTCTGATATCAACTTTGTCACGGCTCAAATCCATCATAAGTGACACCCACATTATCTTTTGGTGGGAGCACTATCTAACCCCAAAACGTGCAAGCCCAACACTTAGCCAAAATAAGGCAAACTAGCTGTTTTTCACTAAATAAGATAATGTCATCAGCAATCTAAACGATAACAATGCAAAAATAGTGAAGACCTAAACAATCTCCTAGAATCTGAAAGTCATTGTACCAAAACACTACAATGTCAATAAAAGGTTTCAATCCAAAAACAACAAAAAATGTCAAAGTTTGACACAATGGATCAAAAACTAAGTGAACAACACATAGCATCCCGGAAGATGTAGCTCACCCTTGAGTTAAAATGTTTTCCAATCTATAGTTGAGGTCTTGAAATAGTTTCCAAAAATGCTCTGTATTCAATAAAAGAATAACACATGTAGTATCAGTATACAAAAACAACGATGTACTGGTAGGGACATCGGCTAACCCTAAATGAGATATATGAGCAAATAACCATAACATAGTAAAGCAAGAACAACCATGAACACCTACCATGTAACCTTGCCCAAGTTTATGACACAACCTTATTCAACAATATCTCAGAATTTAGTCAATACAAGTCAAAATGGACAATAAATCTAGTTAAGACCTAACTATCAACAAGATATCCAAGTCAACAAACTATGATTCAATCAAATATATCAATCATGTCTTAATTATATAAGTAAAAAGACAATATAAAGTTGTGCCAACACTTGCAACTTAACCCAGACCACTCAAGGATTCGTTCTAACAATGCTAACAATAAAATTATCATGGAGACCGATTTACATTAAGAAACCAATATAACAAAATAAACACATAACCCGGGTTCACTCAAGGAACTGTCACATTCACTTTTACATTGTACATACACGCTAAGGGTCTTATGATCGCCCACTAGCCATAACCTGTAGGGGACGAGCTCTTGTCCATATGTCAATCTTAGACATCAGGTGTTTGCCAAACTTATACCAATCAATCCCGTGAAAATGTCCAAATACTGTTACATCTCATAATAATTAATAGATATCATAACAGTCACAACCACAATGATAATCAACAATAACACTTGTAAACCCAATAAGATTTTCAAGTAAGTTTATTGTATATGATTAACAATTAGGATATTAGCTAATCATTCACTTTCTGTGAACATGCATTGTAACAAGCAATATGAATGAAAAATTATTATGCACATATAAAACAAGTGGGGTTTCAACTACATTAAACCATCATCAACCTCAATTCAAGCCCGAAATGTTCTAACGAACTTGAGTTTTGCCCTCTTTTGCAGCCTCTACTTGATTGTGGTCTAAAAATATGAAGATAACACATAATCAACCAAATGACCTAACAATATCAAGGATTATAACCTAATTCCGAAACCCCAAGGCAACGTTCATGATCATTTCTCCCATTCTAGGATTTTAGACCATAATTTCACCTTAATCCTATCACATTCATGGTTACAAAAGTTAATTATCAACATGGAACAATAAATTAACAATCTTTAACTAAACCCCAAGGGTTTTCTACCTAATTCACTTAATTGCACCAGAAATTTAGTTATGTCAAGTTAAATCCTCCCCAAGAACCCCAAAACTAGTGTTTTCTAGTAGTTGACAATCGAACTAAAGAAAGGAATAACTTACCTTTACAAAGAGTTTTGATTAATTTTCAGTGAAAATTGCCATAAATAGACAAAACCCTTCCCAAAATGTGTTTTGAATAATGAAATATTTGAGGTATTTTTTTGCATTAATCAGTGGTACCCTGCTATAGCGGGATTCACCCGCTATGGCGGAATTGACCATTAGTGACTTCCGCTATAGAGATGCAGTAGTAGCGATCGTCCCCTTGTAATAGTGGGTATGGCGAGGTAGAAACTCGATATTGCTTCCCATTTTACCTTTTCCTTTATGCACCCTCAAACCTTGACATTTCAGACTAACCCCTTTACGTCAAATTTGAAATCGAGAGTTCTGCTTACCCAAATTCACTTCTGAAAGGTCCTACGAATTTTTTATCGTGTTAGCTAACATAAACATATATTAATTCTTTCACATTTACCCAATCCATTCCTAAATTTTTCTAGACCATATCTCGCTCGAATTTTGTCCAAGATTAACGTAGCCTGAAATTTTTAACTCTTAATTGGGGGAACACTGAACTAAAATTTTGGCATGTTAGAAATAATCATAACGACAAAAGGGATTGTTACATGTAAAAAGATATAAATCAACTAATAAAAATACACTCTTTTTAATTTGATAGATACAAAATGAATAGCAATTACAATTTTGTATTTAATTGTTAACAATAATAGAAAAACTATAAAATTTTATTTGATTGGGTTTTTTGGTAGAGTTTAAACAAGGAAAAGAGAACCAGTTATTTTTTCAAAAGGAAAAAAAGAAAATTTAACATAGGCGCAAAATAAAGAAGAAGGCGACCAACCACAAAAAGGGATCCGGCTCCTCTGCATTTTCATTCTCTCCATTTTTTCCAAGTCCCCTTTTGATTAATGACATATGGCTTAATTAAAATGAATGAATAAGATTTAATTTATTTCAAATTAAACCCCCAACCATGGTTAATATAATAAATATATTATATTAACTAAAATAGACTGCTTATCCAATATTTCCTCCCAATTATTGCTCTTAAAATTTCTCATTCCCACCAAATTTATCAATTCTAATTTGGCAACCCACCTAAGATTATGGATGCAAATAAACTGTTTTATATTATTACCACAAAAATTATTTTTTTTCAAAAAATCGATAGAAAGAAAACAAGAAGGAGGGAAAACAGAGAACAAGAATCTTTAGTTTTCTGAGTTGAGGAAGAATATCCCCAGGTTCTTTTTCATTCACTTTTGATTATTCAAACATAAAATTCTTCTTATCTGTATTTTGTTGTGGTAATTAACAAGTAGAAAAAGTGTATACAATACGTTTGTGAAAATTCCCAATGAATTGTTTTGGTTAGAATGATTGAACTTTGGTACCAGTTAGAATATAAAACTTTTCATTTAACTTAATAGACCATTAAAAATGATCTGGCATGATAACTTATAAGCTAAAACAAAATTGTACTTTATCATATATATTGGAGTCTTATGTATGCTTTGACATTTATCCAATTGATAAAGGCCTTAGCTACATTAGGAATATACTAAAAAGAGTTGAGTATTTGACTATCTTGTTTTTTATTTGCCTATTTTGCCAAGTAATCTGCAATCATATTAGTTTTCTTTCGTCAGTGAATTTCTTTAATTTTAAACACGTTTCATCATTTATTGAATCTTCTCAACAATGTAGTTAAGCTTTTTGTTGAATTGTCTTTCTCTCTGAATCATCTTGGTTAGTGAATTAATCTCCCAAAGAAAATTGTTCAGGCTTCTTTTTTAAACACACTTACAACTCTTGTCAAACAATTATACCTTCAATTCTATGCTTCTATCACACGTAATAGGGGAATAAAATACATAACAAAATTACATGTATCAGCCCTCAAAACACCTCCCATGCCAGCTTTTCCAACAATGATACAAAAGCTGCAAATGATTCACTTATAAAGCTTTTCATTTTAATTTAATAAACCTTATTTTGATATTAGTTAACTTATAAAACAATGATTTAATTTGTAGAATATATTGGGACAAATATCTTATTTTTTTCATAATATATTCATGGAGAATGCATCTCTAAATGATCATAATAACACTTCTCATTCTTTTAAGCCAATAAAACTTGGAATGGAATTTGATTCGGATGAGGATGGATTTAATTATTACAATGAATATGCTGCTACAATTGGTTTTAGTGTAAGAAAGGAATATGCCAACAAAAGTAAAGCTCATGGATACATAACTTCAAGAAAATTTACATGCTATAAAAAAGGTTATAGGGGAAAGGATAAGCGAGATATGTTGGTTAAGAAACCTAGAAAAGAAACTAGGACAGGTTGTTTAGCTCATTTGGTCGTAAGCCTTTAACCAAATGGAAAGTTTTCAGTCATTTCATTTAAAGAGAAGCACAATCATCCACTTGTTGATCCATCTCTAGCTTACATATTACCATCATAAAGAAATGTTAAACTTTTTCAAGCATATGAAATTGATTTATTAGATGATTCAGGAATATGTCCTAAGTCTTCTTTTAATTATATCGCTCATCAAGCAGGAGGAAAAACTGCTTTGGATTTTACATAGAGAGATCAGAAGAACTATCTCCAGGATAAAAGAAAAGGAAGTCTACAACATAAAGTGGCTCATAGCTTGGTAAATTATTTTGAAGAAAGAGTAATAAAAGATCCATCTTTTTTATTTTCTTTGCAATTAGATGATGATGGTTTGATAACAAATATATTCTGGGCTGATGCTAAAATGATAAGAGATTTTTAGATTTATGGAGAGGTTGTAACATTTGACACAACATATAGAACAAATAAGGAGTATTGTCTATTGACATTGTTTGTTGGGTTAAATAATCACGGGGAGATGGTTGTATTTGGTGCTGCCCTTTTATATGAAGAATGACCGGAGCATTTGAGTGGCTTTTTAATGTATTTTTTAGGGCTATGTTTGTAGATAAGTCATAAACATTCATCACAGATCAAGATCTTGCAATTAATTTAGTAGTCTCCTTAGTGTTGCCCTAAATGTATCATCGTCTGTGTATATAGCACTTAGGACAGAATACATGTAAACACCTTGGACATATCTTTAGAGCTCATAAACCATTTCAAAGTGATTTTAGCAAGTTTTTTTTTTGATTACGAGTATGAAGAAGATTTTTTAAATTCATAGGAAGAAATTCTTGAAAAATACGACCTTAAGGATAATAGTTGGTTGAAAAACACCTTTACTATAAGGAAAAAATGGTCCATGACATATGGTAGAGATACATTTTCAATCGGTATGCGAAGTACACAATTGAGTGAAAGTTTCAACGGATCACTTAAGGCCTACTTGAAATTTGATTTAGATATTGTACAATTCTACAAGCATTTTAAAAGAGCCGTTGATGATAAGCGTGCTAATGAAAGCAAGTCAAATTTTGACATGACTCAACGAATGTCTATGTTAAAGGTTAAATTTCCTTTACTAATCCATGCGATATATATATATACTATGACTATATTTGATTTATTTGAGAAGTAGTGAGAAAAATCATTACTTGTTTCAGTAAATAGCTTTTGTGATGAAGGAGATTGCTATAAATACAATGTTAGAACACATGGAAGTGGTAGGGAGCATATAGTAGTTGTGAATCAATCAAAAAAAATAGTGTCTTGTAGTTGCAAATTATTTGAATTTTCAGGTATATTATATGGTCATGCTCTAAAGATTTTGGACACTTTAAATATGAAAGATAAGATTCCCAATTACTATATAGTGAAAAGGTGGAAAAAAGATGCTACTAACTTGATGGGAATGGAGATTAAAGATTTCACAGAAGGAAGTGATCCAAAAGCTGAGGTTAGTACAAGGTACAAATATTTGTGCAAAAGCTTTATCCAAATTGCAAGTAAAGCTTCAGAATTTAGAGAAGGGTATGAATTGACAGTAAAGTATGTCAATAAGATAACTGAGAAGTTGAAGAAAATAAAAAAATAATGAGTCTCATGAAAATCCATCAATTCCAAGTGAAGTTATACACGATGATATAGTATTTATTGATAGTGAGAACATTACAAAGATGGCAGAGTTAAAAAAGAAGCAACCAACTCGTTGCTCGAATAGTCGTCCAAAGAGCTTTCTTGAAAAGGTCAGAAAGAAGAATAAAATCCAATCTTCTCCATAAAAAATAATCCTACATGATGCAAGTCACATTGGAGGTCTTCAAGAATTATGTCCACCATTCTCCGATTTTATGAAGACTACGGTATGTCATAACAATTATATTGAAAGCATTACTTTTTTTTGAAATATGCTGCTTCACCCTCCATCTTCTTAGCCACTCATCTATTTTCTTGTAGTTGAGAAGAATCCACTTGAATGGTTGGAGTTATACCCTCTTATTCAACACAGGAATACCATATATTCTAGTGTATACTAATAGGAAATAGAAAGTTATGTGTAGTTAGCTATTAGTTGTAATTTGCAATAAGGGGAAAAAATTAAGGCAGAGTTTGTGTATAAGAAGAGTTGGTAGATTTTAATGATGAACTGAAATAGAAATATAGGAGACACGAAGTCAAAAAGTAGCATTGACAATTCACAATTTTCATGTAATAGTAGTTAATATGAACAAGTATTCCCTTTTACAATTTTCATGTAGTAGTAGCTAATATGAACATGTAGCATTGACAAAAAAATGTATAAGTCTATCTCAGCAGGTATTTACACAATAGGTGTTGGGAGCTTATTTACATGATAGGTATCACTTGAATATCCGTATCACCTCATGGAAGCTTATTTTTCTCTTTATATGATAGGTATTGGGAGACAAAAATATTTTGCCATGGCAGTCTTCGGAATTCACTCAAGTATTATCTCATGGAAGTCTACCTAACTCCTAAGAGTTAGTATAGATTTTATAATTCATACTTTTCATATAAAATATTTCTTTGCAGTATTGATTGTCTTAGTATAATTTTATTTATTACTTGCAGGATATTTCATCTCACGACTTAAACAAGTACTCTCAAGGTGGATCGTCAAGATCATGAATAGTGAGAAGTTCTCTTGATGTAGTCATTCTGTTAAGTGGACAATAAAATAAAGTTCCTTTAAAATGTAATTGCTCTGTATTTTCAGGTAGAATGACTAGTAGAAGTGGGCATTCCATTTGGTTATTCCGTTTGATTTTGTCAAAGTTTCAATCAATGTTGAGATAATAAATAAACCTAGTTTAATTGAATTTTTTTTAACTATTCGATCCTTTCTCAGTTTCTTCGTTCTTGGGTATCAATTTAATTTGAAGGCGTGGTGGGTCTCAATAGCATACCCGTCTTGAAATCCACATCGGAACATCTGCATCTTTGGCTAACTAGCGCTGAAGTTCCTGAAGTCTCACATGCAGAGCATTTTGTTTACTTTAGCCAATCAATTGTGGGCAAGATCGGGAAATAAACTACAAACATTTTTCTTTTCTATTATTGGGTTTGATTCATCGATTACATGATTTACACGTACCACTCTGGCGGAGCCAGGATTTCAAATACGAGAGTTCAATATTTGAAGAAAATGCATACGAAGGGGGTTCAACACCTACTATAGGTACATAAAAAGTAATTTTAATCATCTATAAATGATATGTTTTTTCATTGAAGGGGGTTCAAATGAACCCCCTGCCAAAGGGCTGGCTTTGCCCTCCGATACTAGAGGATGTGAGAGAGCTCGGATGGGATTTTGTAAGGGCTGGACCTTGGTTATGCTTACTATCATTTTCTTTGGTGGCGACTATTCAATCGGATTTTTTTGTTTGTAGTACATATGTTTTTCACTTGTACAAGTATTTTGTAAATTCTGTGTACTATAATTTGGCCGGATAGAAAAAAAAATTCAATTCTTGGATGATTTTTTTTCCTTGTGAATTTGAAGTGATGTTATGAATTATGATATTTTCTGTTTATGTGGAGATGATATTTGGAGAATAAGACAAGTAAGATGGAGAGTAGAGAAATAGGTTGATCCAAAGTGGAAATATATTAAGAAACAATTTAGAAAAAAGTTAATTACATAGCTTTTGGAAATGAAAATTGCTAAAGTGAAATTGACAATTAGAATTTTCTTTTTCTTTTGGTGATTTGGATTCTGGAGGGAATGAGCAAAAGTTAAGAGTAATAATTGGGAGGGAATATTGGATAAGCAATCTATTTTAGTTGATATAATATATTTATTATATTAATCATGATTGGGAATTTAGTTTACAATAAATTAAATTTTAGTCATTTATTTTAGTTAAGTCATATGTCATTAATTAAAAGGGAAACTTGGAAAAAATAAAGAGGAGCCGAATTCCACCAAAAGTAATCAAAAAAGGAAATTAGAGTCATCTAACGCGTGTAGCCAATTGGCTAGAAATTGAAAATTAAATTTTTTGCTACTGGCTGCCGTTTTTTTGGTATCAGGGGCTCTTTATGTCCTTTTCCCTTCTTTGACAGGTGGGAATTGTGTATTATAACGTTAGATTCTTTTCCTTTTCTGTTTTTTAATTAATGTGATGATGATAATTCCTTATATGATCAAGCTGAAGCTGCTATGTATAATGACAAACTTTAAACTAGATTGTGCACGTTTCATTGAGAGATTCTCCTGTACCATTTATTTTAAATCACATTACCTTTTAACAAGAATAACAAAAATGAGCATTTGCACCTTGTTCCATGAATTATTATAAACAATGAGGAACTTGTGAGACAACAAGGACAGTCACTTTTTCTTTCTGGTTCCATCTCAATTGTGTACCTGCAGGAATCTCTAGTTTCATCCTAGATTCATTAAATTGAATGAAAATAATAGAGCATTTTCATGGCCTATAATGAAGTCTCAAATCTCTATCATATGAGTTCAATTTTCAACGAAGATTTTTTCATAGAAAGTTTGTTGGAGCTACTATTTTGCTGCACTAAATTACGTTAATAATATATCATGATCAAACGATAAATAGAGATGAAAATACACTCCCTCCGTATCAAGCTGGTTATCTTATTTTGATTTGACACACAATTTAAGAATCTCTCTCTCTATAGCATACCTGCTTTGCACGTGTGTCTCACATAAAAGAATAACATTTTAAAAAATAACAATTGACGTTAAAATAATATGTCATAAGAAATTAAGCTAATATTAATATTAAAAATTATTACTAATATATATATATATATATGACGTGTATTGTAATGTATATTATTCCCAAAACATATAAAAATTCTATTAACATTTCATGTAGATTTAATTGTATTTATATAAATCATAATGATATTGTGTGAAATATTTATTTCATTTCATATTCATTTTAAAATATTTTCGTGAGTTTTATATAAAATAATATTAATACGGTAAAGACCAAAGCAAATATGTATAATATATAAAAATACATTATATTATTTCGAATTCCTAAACGTTAGGAACTTTAATACAAAAACTCCTAATAAACTTCAAAAACTTAAAATGGAACTACAACAAATTAGTACTTTTCTACTACACGACAACAAAGCAAACTCTAAACTTCTAAAGTCCTAAATTAGAAAAGGATTCTTATAAGGAAAGAAATACTTTTATTTTAGGACTTTCTACCTAGTTTAAATAAAGAAAAAAATTAATAATAATTTTTTAAATTAATTTCATAAATATTTAAAAAATATCAAATAATTATTCAAATGTGAAATCAACTTTAAAGAGTAAAGAAAATAAACACACTTTGTAAAGAGGCGAAGAATACACGAACTTCATAATTTAAATATATAAATTTCTCATTCAACCCAAATTAATTCATAACAACATGACCATGCTTCCAAGAAAATACAATTAAAGAGGAAAATAAATCAATATCAATTCCATAAAAGGAAAACAAAATAAAGAAAAAAAATTAGCCATGGAATTATCTAAAGATTAATAGAAACCTCAAGGATAGCACAATTCCTAAGAGTTTTAATGGAAACGAAAAGCTCAAATTTATAATTTTGGTTTTGTAACTGTATTTTGGATATTTGAGATCATGAAGGATCTAACATCTAAATTCTATCGGATATCTGCATTCGAGTCCAAATAATTTACCGTTGAGACGGCAAAATACTCATTAGTATAATAAGGATATATACATAACAAAACAATTGGGTAGTCAAATGATTTAACCTAAAATCAAAATTTAACTTACTTTATATTCAAGAACACCACCCCTAGTATACTAATGTAGTTCAGGTTTTATAGTGATCTAATAGTATATACGCCTAGTATCCTTTGGCAAACCTCAAACTTTTCATCTATCTGCAAAAATAATTGTTGTTTGAACAATGAAAAAAATAGATAGTAGAAAGGACGTATGTCCCAATTTGAACTATTACTTTGAATGGCATCATCCATTAGATAAAGTTATTTAAATCTATAATAGCAATTAAAATTACCTTTGAAAAGACTATTTGATCATATTTTATATGTGCGATAACCATTAGAGCCTGTATCAAAAAAAAAAAAAATAACCATTAAAGTCTATTAATAAACATAACGATGATATGCTAAATCTCATGGTTTATTCACAATTAAGATAATTGCTATCAACAAAAATTTAAAAGAAAATTCATATAACGAAGAAGGCTAGAAAACCCTAAAGAATTCACGAAGAAAATTTTAATTAATCATCAATCAAAATCAAAATAAAAATAAGAAGAAAAAAAAGAAAATGTAGAAGTAGAAGAACTACACATGTTTTTCTAGTAAAATTTCATCAAATAAATACTTAAATAGAATTTCTTTTTTATATAAGGTAAAAATCTAATTAATTTAGAAGTATTAAATGTTATAATTTTTTACCTAAATAAAATATATTTTTTATTTCTATGGATATTTTTTATAAAATATATTTTGGTTCATAAATAGTTTCCTTAGAAATTTTCTTAGGAATCTTTTTTTTTCCTGTGTCTTTTTAAATTTGATTCTTAATTCTTTTTCTTTCCGTGAATAGTTTTTATTTTCTAAAATATTGTGTAGGACTTCTAACCACAAATTTCAATAAAAATTTTCCTTAGAAAATTGCTTAGGAATCTTTTTTTTCCTGCGTATTTTTTTTTTAAAATTTGGTTCTTAATTTTTTTTCTTTCCGTGAATAGTTTTTTCTTCTAAAATATTGTGTAGGACTTCTAACCAAAAATTTCTCACACTATAGTTAATTCCTTTTAGATATGGAATTCTTCCTTTTTTTTCATCTATCCTAAATATTTAAATAATAATTTAATGATAATTATTTTTTTAAAAAAGTGAAAAGACGATTTTATCTATTGCAGGGTGTTTTAATGAATGACAAAAAGTTCAAATCCCTTTTCTAATGGTCTTCACATTTTTAATATATTATAGATATAGATATGTATATCAAGTAATTAATTTGCAATAAATATAACCTGTTTTGTTACATAAAAAAATAACCCAAAATTGAACTAGCCAAAAGAAATTATAACAAAAAGGGTCACATGTATGTATGTGTAATCTATCTATATTGTATAAATGATGCATAAACATGTATCGATATTTTGATTTTAGGTGCTATGATCGATATAAGGCAATGTCTTGGAGGATAACCAGGAGGAACTAACATGAAACTAGATCATACAGCTGGAACTAACGTGAAAGTAGATCATACAACTAACTTAATCACATGCAATATCGAAGAAGCTAATGAATAATATTACAATTGATCAATTTTCCTACTGTCAAGATCCAAAATAGAGTTAGTGATGGCACCTATCATGCCCTATGATACAGGTAAGCCTATCCCAACCCACCACGATAGTCAAAGTGTAATCAAAGTGGAAGGCAACAAGAAATTAAAATAATCCCTAAAAGATATAGAAAGAAGTAGAATTTCAATACAATATCTCTGGCTTAATTATCACTAGTATAAGGCTATAATACCGAATCTAATACAATCAATCAAAATATCTTAAATGTTAATAAATGCATAAGATAAATGAAAATTAGATCCGAGTAAGCTCTGTGATCCAACAACCGCTACCTCAGTTTCCGTAAAATCAACTCTGGAGAACACAATCAATGCTTCGCTACTTTCTTAAGACCTGTATGTGGTGAAAAAAAGAAAAAAAAGACGAGGGTGAGTATGAAACACATTTACTCATTAAGCATCATAAAAAATAGACCCTAATCCAAAGTAGCGGCATGGAATACCATACTAACTATCCTTTTTACCCTAATTAAACCTACACATAGAAAGTTCCATCCTATCTTAGAAGATAACAACTATCACCAAGGTAATTAAACCAGTTAAGTAAGGCTGACATATATATATATATATATATATATATATATTGGTTTAGTATCAAAAGGATTAGAATGTCACATCAGGGAAGAATTTCATGAACATAATATCTTTTATATATATATATATATGCACTCTTCATACCAAAATAGTAATCCATGGTAAGATAGATAAAGTGTACTCTACAACCAATAGACGTGACACAACAATCTCAATGGATCAAGCCGTAATAATACACAACATATAATAATATCTCGACAATAATATCACCCAAGAAAAAGAGCAATGCAATGCAATATGGAGATATGAGATGAAATGTAATTGCTAAAGTACAACATGCAATCAACTTTTGAACCTAAGCTCCAAGAGAGGACCCATGGAGGATTCACAACTCATATACTGATAATAATCTCATAAATCAACCTTAACGACACTTCCCTTGGTAAGACATTCTATAAAATGATTCATTATCTTTTACAAGAAAATTTAAGTTCCATAATAGCATGTTTTCATGACATTGAGTGATGAAAGAGTATGCATGATCATGGAAAAATCAACAATGCCTATAATCAGCTCAACAATAGAATTAGTGCACCCAAATCACTAAAACCTTAGTAAATTATGATATAAGCCCCCACACGAGCATCACAATAGTAATAAGAAAGTATTAGTACTCAAACAAGACCAACATTAGCCTCCACTCGGGCATCGCAATAATATTAATCAATCCAATCAATAATAAGATTCATACAAGTCCCAAAGTAGGCATCCAATTAGTATAATCAATCAAGTCGATAATAAAATACACATAATCCCAAAGTGGATATCAAAATAATGATAAACAATCAAATGAATAATACGGTACACATAAGCCTCCTAGTGGACATCAAAATAAAGATAAATAATCAAGTTAGTAATAAGATCCACATAAGTCCCCAAGTTGGCATCACAATAATTATAAACAATTAAGTTAATAATAAGGTAAACCTAAGTCCCCAAGAGTCCATGAAAACAATGATAATCAATCAAGTAATGAAAACATTAAGGATTCACCCAAACTATTACATGCTTTACATGGAAAGTTTACACCTAACTCAGTTATATCAAAATTAAACTCAAATAATAAAAAGGGAACTATACTAGCTAGCAAACATGCTCAAAAGTTTATTTTTATTGCAATATATATAGGACTAGGACAAGGTTCCTCTTTTAACTTCCTATTTTTGACTACAATCTCTTTGTACATTAGGTTTTTACCAAACTTCAATTATACTATTATTTCACTAAGCATGATTCAAACTATTACTAACTATAAATTTATTAATAATCAAATAAGTCATTCATCAACATGGTTTACCATAAACATATCAACAAGTAGAGTGAGATCAGTCAATATGACCAATATTTTGTTAGTTTAGCCCGTCATTAGACTCTATTATCTGTGAAAATGCTTGCCATCTTATATAGACAGGACCTTCAAATCCTTAGTGATTCAAAAAACACAAGCAATAAACACATAACACCTCAGAAAAAGGTCAATATAAATCTCAACTTACCTTAAGAAAGACCCATAAATCCAAATAATAGTACCAAAAATCAAATAAAAGTTGTACTCTCTCGAATCACCATCAAACACGTCTAATCTAATCAAATATGACATCTACATATAAATACAAGATCAATGATGCTCATATTGACATGCTTTGGTTTGAGGTCTATAACCACTTCAAAAATTAACCCAAAAAATAAAAAAGTTTAACCTAAATTTAATAAAAAATCAATTCACCTATAGTTTAAGGGTTCTAAATCTGAAATTTCAATGAAAATTCAGTAAATTGAGGAGAAATCTGACTTGAAATCAATGAAAACTCATTTTTTAATTTGTCGGGTAAAACCTAAAATCTCAAGTTTAAAAACAAAGGGTTGAAGAAGATTTTGTAATATAATCCATGAAGAATAATAAAAACAAGGTTTAGAAACTCACCCAAGGTTTATATCTCGAGAATCCAGTTGGAATCCTCAAATCAAACTCCCAAGCTCTAAAAATGATGAAAATGAGATTTCTTCCCCAAAAAGAAATAAATATCTATCCAGATGAACGTGCATTGCGATTGAGGTCACCACCTATGTGATCGTAATCTTACCCGAACCAGATCCATCATGATCATGAGGGTACTATCTCAGTTGCAATGACTAAATAAACCCAACCCACTATTTATCTTCGCGATTGTGGTCCCTACCATCGCGATCGCGATGCCCAAATAATACAACACATCACAATTATGTCAAAAATTTTTGTGATCGCAATTAAGGAAAATCCTACACCAAAAAAAATATAAACTAGCAAAAAAATAGATCAAAAACTCTTCGAACGGACCCTCGAGATTCATTTTGGTTACCCATAGAAATAAATTAATATTGCAACTGGGTTAATTTTGATGTTTCAAACTTAACTTAAACATCAGATTTATCAAAGGAGATCATTATCAATAATTTACTTGCAAACCTAACTTTAGACCAATAAAATTAGTATTTCGACCAAACTCACAAACTCACAAAAGAATCTCGAAACTTAAATCAACTATGCTACTACCTAAATGGACCGCTACTACCTAATGGACATTTCATACATAATAAAACTAACAAAATTCTCATTCGATGCTCAGATCACAAAATATTGACCAAAGTCAATAATATTAAATTAAAGACTACTCAAAACCACAAACTTATATAAGTTACTTTTGATTGCTTTTAGTACCGTACAAATTATTTTCACTACTCATAAATTACATAAAGCAACAATGGGTAAGGGAAAAAGATCAAACACTGAAAACTCTAAAATCATAATGAGGGTTGTTACACCTATACAAAACAAAACCTAAGGGATTTCAACCTTATCTATGCTATAATGTCCAAAATTTTCATATTCCATATTCACCATTAATTAATAGTTTTTTGAGAATTCCAAGAAAACCCGCAACCTCTTCCCCTCAGATGAGAACTTTGTGGTAACCTACTCAATGTTTAATAGGTCACAAATCACACAAGAGATGTAAACTATACTAGGCAAGCCTCATGCAACGAGTTCATGATCAGCAACAGACGGAGACTGGATCCCCACCTTATTTTTCTCTATTTATTATATAATATTTAAATCTGACAACTACAAATGGTGCAAATGAAGTGCTCTATCTTTTTGCTTTATTTTTATGGGTTACAGATCTCTTTATAATAGGTAATAATTCAGAAACAAATATTAATTTTCTTATGTAAAATAGAACCAAAAGGAGTTCAACCACATCTAATTTATAATGCTCCTTCTTTGGCATAAAAGAAAATTAGTCCAGTCTTAAAGTCAAGTGCAACAACCGTAGAACTTAATTTGCAATTTCATTCAGTTCCGACCAACTTGAAATCTCCTCTAAACTTAGGTATAAGTCTCCCTCAATGTTTTGAGTCTTTTGGTATATAATTCATATTTGGAGCTCATCATAGTTTCAAATCGAGCTTGAAGCTTTAATGGTTGATCAATCATGGGAGAAGAAGGAAGGAAGACTGAAAGCAATAAAGAAAAAAGGAAGAAGAATAAGTAGAAGAAGCCACTAATGTCTGAAGAAAAGCTAAGTAGAAGGTAGAAATAAAAGCGTTAATATGTATGGTCGAATGACTAGTTTCTGTAATTTTGATAAATTTGGGCCATTTTTTTTTGCAAATCAAATGATCGAGCAGCCAATTCCTATAATTATCCATTAAGAAATTACATAAGACTTATAGATCCCATGATCTTATATTAAAGATATGTAGAATATACTAAAATATTCTTTAATTTCATGGTCATAAGCATGCCATATGCAAAGCTGAAACTAATGATTTACCAAAAAATAAAGGTTTCTTTTTGAAATGGATTAAAAAGAATAATAGGATAAACAAACTGAAATGATGTGAAATACTAATTACTTGTGATAAAATGAAAAGTTCTGTAAAAGATATGTTACATTTTATTAATCTGATGTAAATATCCATGTAGATGAGATTTTCCTTCATTTCCTAGTATCTTGTTACTTTTTTTGATCCAAAATAATTTATTCTTTTTTTAAAAAGGAATATATTGTAGTACTTCCTCCGGTATGCATCAAGTGATGCGTTTACCTTTTTAATTTTAGTGCAAAATAATTGGTGTTCATTTTTTTTCAAAATTAAAAGAAGCCTGATAGGCCATTTTATAACAAATTAAACTTATTTACACAATGATAAAAGTGGACCATGAATAGGTCCAAGCCACTAAGCCTAACCTAGAAATATCCACTTTCAGACAAAACAAAAAGAAAATAGAAACAACAAAAATTAAAAATTTAAAAAAATTAGGAAAGTTCTAAATTCTTCATCCACTCAAGCATCATTCCATGTTCATCTCTCCAGCTCATATAGAATGTTTGGCTTAGGAAATTAATCTTAGATGTATCTATACACCTAAGTGTCATGATTTATGTGCGTTTAACTTAGTTTTGAGGATAAATTAATGTGCTTAATGAAGTATAAAATGTTCTTTGTGTATTTGTGTGATATGTTACATGTTTAGAATATTTAAGGTGCATTTCAAACAAGTCAAGAGTCAAAATTAATAAAAAGAGTTTAGACGAGAAAATTAGTTAGGCTAGCCTAAGCTATACTTGTTCTAGGGGTACTTTGATGAACTTTATTGTGTTGTATGGGGTGATGTTTTTTGTAAGTTGTTATATAGACTATTTAAGCAGATATGAAAGCTAAATTAAGCCTACACACAAGCCACAAGAAGGGGAAACAATGAACAAGTAGACGAGAAGCATAGAATAAGAATCAGATGAAAATCTCATGTTGTGTGCTTGGCCATGCACTGTACCCCTATAGTATAGGTGGGGTCCATGAAATGCACCCCATATAGTAGGGGGATGCTAGCTTGGTCATGCTATGGGACATGTGTCTCACCCTCCTTGGCCAATGCTATAGTCCATGAGACGTAACCTTCCCCCCAAAATATCTAAAACTTGGTTTTTACATGGTTTACATTGAGGGTAAAGTGGTAAATGCACTTAAATAAATATAAGATTCACTATTAGAATAGGAATATGTCTAATTTACCCAATTTGGCTCAAATATAGGATGAAATATAAATGTGTTTGAATTAGTTTTCATATCCGCACTCAATAATGTAGTTGCGAGGCTAATTGAAATAGACGATTAAAGGCCATGAAGACCATAATCATGATATTAAAACCATGAGTCAACGATCAATATAGTTAACTTAACCATCGAGATTATATGGTTTTACATGATTGTTCAAGATTCCTTGACCCTGGAATTCTCTGAACTATTATTTCCAACACTTTTAAATTCTGTGTTGCTCGTTGTTACTTTTAGTTTACCAAAGATTAAACTCTCTTCAATTACCAATCACACTTATTTAACTTCAATAGTAATACTTGAATTGGCTTAATTTCTAAATGCCAAGTCCCTATGGGATCGATATTCGGCTCGCAAAATCCACTTTATTACTTGGACGACCATGTATACTTATATGTGAGGTTGGATGCAATAAGTTTTCAGCGCCATTTCTGGGGACTTGAAAAATTAGCAACCTTCTAATTTTTATCTTTCTATTCTATTCGATATGTGTTAACAACTTGATCTTAGCTATTAAATTTACAGGTACAAGTTTGAATCTCATGCAAGATGGCAAGGAAGAAGGAATTGGTTGAACCACATCCCAAACCTAAGATACACTTGCACTAACTATGGAGAGAAATAACATTTCTCTATCCAATCTCCTAAGTTCAATAAGGTGAGACCATTCCTATAGAAATGGATGATGAACAACCAATCCGCAGATAGTGCACAAAGTGGAAATACCACTTACAACCAATGTGACCTCTTGTATTTAAAAACCAATAGTAAGAGGCAGGTTTGAGCTTAAACAGAACATGGTGCAATTATTGCATACAAATGGGCAGTTCACAGCCTATCACATGAGGATCCACAGGTTCATCTTTAGAAATTTTTAAGAGATTAGTGACACATTTATTCCTATGGGAGTTGCTGCTGATTAAATAAAGCTCACTCTTTTCCCATTCTCACTCTTGGGAGAAGCAAAGAAATGGTTGAAGGTAGAACCTTTAAATTCAATCACAATATGGGATGGCTTGGAATAGAAATTCCTCATTCAATTCTTTCCATTTGAAAAAACTGCAAGGTTTAGAAGTGAGAGCTTAAGTTTCAAGCAGAAGCTAGATAAAAATTCCTATCATGCTTGGGAAAGATTTAAGTTTCATCTCAAAGATTGTCCATATCTCCTATAGACAAATGAGGTATTATCTCATGTTTTTTTTGAAAGTCTTGAACACAATATAATAATTTTGATTAATTTAGTGGCAGGTGGTCAGTCTTTGGAAAAAACCTATGATGAGCTTCATACTCTTCTTAACCGTATTGTACAAGGTAATCTAGAGTGACAGGGTGATGTATCCAAAAATATGGTAAAAAAGTTTATAGGTATGATCAAGGTAGATAGTATCACAACATTGGCTGCACAGTTAGCCTCTTTTTAGAACTAGATTATGACTCAGTTAAACAAGTTGAGTGTGACTTAACCTTAGGCTCAGGTAAATGCAGTTTAGCAGGAACAAAATTGGTTTAAAATTTATGGTAGTAGTGGTCACTTAACAGATTTATGTGGATCAAATCAAGAATTGATGAATTTTATAGTAAATGCACAGACAGGGAATCAAAACTATGATAATGGCTACAACCATAACTAACAGGGTTAGCCTAACTACTCTTAGGTCACTAATCAGGTCCAACCTCTACAATTTCACCAGCAACAAAGTATTCAGAACAACGCTCAAGCCAATAATATAGAAGAGACTTTGAAAAAGATTCTGGCCAACAAAGAAGAAATGACCACAAAGATAAAAAATTGGCAATTGGCTTAAAAGAATTTAGAGATTCAGGTAGTCTAGTTAGATTAGGAACAATACAAAAACCTAAAGGGGCTTTTCCTAGTGATATAGAGCAAAATTTAAAGAACGTTATAGAAATTACCTTGAGGAGTGGTAGAGTTTGATTAATGCATCTCCAAAAAATAATTATAAGGTGCAAGATGAGTTAATCAGACCTAAGCAGACAAAAAAGCAAGTTGAGTCCAAAGAATCTGAAAAAAGGACAAAAGGAAAAGTTTGAGTACCCAATTAAAAAGCCAGTTGAGCTAACCCAAAATAGACCACCACCACATTCTCTCAAAATCTTAAGAAAGCCAAAGAGGATGCTTATTTTAAGAAGTTCTTTAACACATTCAGAGAACTTCAAATTAATCTTCCTTTTCTAGATAATTTGAAGGGAATTCCCATGCTAATTACTTGAAGGATGTCGGGTGATGTTGGGTGTATTTATGCACCTAGTGTTACTATTCTAGCCTTTTTACCCTTGTTTTGAGGATGATTCTTATGATATATGTGTTGATAATGATATAAATGATTATTTATGTATCCAAGTATGTGTTTACAATGTTTAATGGTGGTTTCATATGAGTTTTGATTTAATTTGAGCATTTAGAGTTCAACCGAGAAAACTAGTGTAACTAGCTTGAGCTAGGTATTTTTCTAGTCTATTGTATTGAGTTCTAATGTATTTTATTGAGTTACTAAGGTTTTTATTATGTATTTATATGTAAAAAAAATTATTTATAATGTTCAAGGGTCAATTGAATCAAGAAAAGAGTGAAAACAATGAGTTAAAGCTCAATGTGAATTTAGCCTATGCTTAGCTCATGTTTCTAGTTCATCATTGAGGATGTATTGTTTTGAGCTCTAAATTGTTGTTTTTAATGATATAGAATGCTTTATAAATGTATGATGTTATATTAAGGATATATAAGATTTAAATCAAGATTAAATAACTTAAAAGGACTCGTAAATGACTGCGGAAGCACAAGATGCAAGCTGAACACCAATTTGGACCCCTGGAAAGTTTTGAGCACGTGTGGAGTATGTGTTTCTCCAAATGGAACATGCTTCATTTCATTAGATTCAGAAGGAGCCCAAAATGGTGAAACACCATGTCGCAGAACCGTCCCATTTTGCAATTGTCCAAAATAGTGTCTCAACGCGATTGAACCGCTTAGCGCTAATGACCAAAATCAGGAGTTAAGTGCCCAGTTGTGCCTAGGATTCCATTTGACACCGTGGAGCAACGTGCCAATGACTAAAATCAGGAGAAAAGTGCTGAACTGAAGGAACACAATATGGAAACCTAATCCAAGTGGGGTTATAAATTATATACTATAAATATAACGTCTTAAAACATGTTTTAGACATCTTTGAACCCCTAGATCACTTGGAACAACATTGGAGGCTACCAAAACTGCTTTTTAAGGTTTTTATTTATTTAATTTAACTTTATTTTATGGCTTTAATCATTCATACAATTAATTGGATGTTGATTATGGCTATGAGTTGCTAAAAACTGCCTTTTCGGGGTTGAAGCCAAGAACATGATTATTATTGCTATGGATTAAGTTTGTTTTCTTTGCTTATCAATATTGGTTGTTTGTTTATTCTCGTTTTAACTATTTTAAGGATTCACGACCCTTATAATACATCCATTATCAACCTTGTGAACTCGGGAGAGGAAATAGGACGATAGAACATGAGAATAAGCAGAGTATAGTTCTTGATTCTTTATAAAATAAGAAACTTGAATTAGTATCTAGGACAGGGATATAATTAGATGCCTTACTTGATTCATATGTAGGATGATATTTGTTGAGAACTTAAGTGAATTATTACATCCCCGCTCAATGATGTAGGTGTAAGGTTCAACTTAGGTAATATATTTGAGGTTGGAAAACCATAATCTTCCAATTAACCCTATGAATCAACAACCAAGATAAGCAAGTTAACGAATGAAATCCAATAGCATAATATGATTCTTCAGAGTGCTTCAACCCTGGGTTTTCTCCTATTGATTGTTACAATATCTTTACTTTATGCATTATTTAATTTACTTTCAATATACAAACTCAATTCTCTCTTTTGGTTACTCTCGTATCAAGTGAATATAAATTGTGAACTGAAATCAAATCATTGCCAAATCTAGTCTCTGTGGGATCGATAGCTTCACTTTCTTGAAGGCCACTATATTACTTGGTAGACCACGTACACTTGCGTGTGCGCTTAGGTTCTATCAAGATTTTGGCGCTGTTGTCGGGGACTTGAAATTGACAATTCCTTATTTTAGTTTTATTTTTAGATTTATTTGGTATTTTCACGCTTGGTCTTATTTTTGTATTTGCAGAAAACAGGTGCTTAAGCTTATAAGATGGCAAGAGATTTGGAGTTGGTAGAACCAAGCCTAAAACCTAAGCAACTTTACCATCAACGCAGGAGAGGATCAATCCTTCTCCCCAGAATTATGCAAATCCAAGAAGGCTAAGAGAATACTGTTCCTATGGATGAACAACAAGCAACTGGTAGGAAGGTTAGGGAAGTGGCACTCTCACTTCCGACAAACTTGACTTCCCCAATTCAAAGATCGATAGCTGGGGGAATTTTGAGTTGAAATACAATATGGTATAGTTTCTTATTAGTAGTGGACAGTTTGCAGGGCTTTTATATGAGGATCCACAAGTCTACTTGTAGACCTTCATTGATCTTATAGATACATTCACTACAATTGGGGTGACTCCAGATTACGTGAGGCTAACACTCTTCCCCTATTAACTTATTGGGGAAGCTAAAAGGTGGTTGAATATAGAGCCGACCGGTTCAATTAGAACATGGGATGACTTAGCCAGAAGGTTCCTCATCAGATTTTTTCCATCAGGCGAGACAGTGAGACTTCGTAGTGAGATAGTGAGCTTCAAACAGAAGCCTAATGAAAACCTCTATCATGATTGGGAATGCTTCAAGGCTCTTCTTTGAGATTGTCCACATTACCAACAGTCTAATGAGGAACTTGCTCATACTTTTGTAGAAGCTCTTGATCATAATACAAAGATTTTACTAGATTCAGCCGCAGGTAATCAATCATTGAAGCTACTTATGATGAGCTGTACACATTGCTGATCCGCATAGTATAAGAAAATTTAGAGTGACATTCAAATTCTAGAAGTGCCATAAAAAGAATTGCGGGAATATTGAAGGTGGACCAATTCACAGCCTTATCAGCACAGGTTTCTGCCTCATAAAATTTGATCAACACAATATTAAACACCATAAAGTTAGGAGCAGCACAACTAGCAGCCACAATCAATGCTATCCAACAATTTGCAGGTTGGTATGAGGTATGTGGAAATAGTGGTCATGCAACGACCATGTGTGCTTCAAATCCAAAATCTGTGATGTATATGGGTAATTCTCAAAGGCCAAATTACTGTAATGCCTATAACTTAAAGTGGAAAATTCAGCCACCAAATCCATCACGGAATACCCCATAGCCATAGGCCCAATCGAGTCAATCAACTAGTAACATGGAGGAGATAATAAAACAACTCGTAGCTGGTCAAACATAATTGATTGCAGATCCGAGTAGTCAAAGAGTAGAATTATAGAATCAGAAAGTGGCATAGAGAAATTTAGAGTTACAGGTTGGGCTGATACAACAAGCGTTAAATACCCATCCTCAAGGTGGTCTACCCTATAATACAGAAAATACAAAGCAAGTCATGGAAATCACCTTTGGAATGGTAAAGAGCTTTAAGGAGAACCTCCCAAGACAACAAAGGAGGTAAATGCTGAGGTGGTGGCCCAACCGATAAATGACAGAGTTGCTGAAAATTCAAGGAAGTCTGAGTACTTGAAGGAAAAAGTTGTTGAACTAGAGAAGAAAAAGACACTGCCATTACCCTTCCCCCCAAAGTACATAAAAGCGAAGGAGGATGCATTGTTCAAAAAGTTCATTGATGCATTCAGAGAGTTGTATATTAATCTACCTTTGCTAGATATTCTGCAGAGTATGCCTAAGTATGCAAAGTACTAGAGGGATATGGTGGCGAAGAAGGTGAAATTGTAAGATGTGGGAGCTATAACACTCACTAAAGAGTGTGGTGTGGTAATGACATAAAAAATCCCTAAGAAATTGAAAGATCAAGGGAAGTTTCTATCCCTATTCAAATTGGGGGAAAAGAAGTCCACACGTTGAGTGACTTAGGGGTAAGCATAAATTTAATTGCCCTATCATTGTTTAGAAAATTGGGCTTGGGAATCCTAAAGCAACACGAGTGGTGATGCAACTAGAAGATGGATCTATAACATATCCGAATGGAATCATTGAGGATGTTCTCATACAGGTTTGTAAATTTGTTATTCCTGCTGAGTTCTTGATTTTGTGGCAGACAAACAGGTACCAATTATTTTGGGGCATCCATTCTTAGCAATTGGAGGGGCTTTAATTGATGTTAGAGAAGATACACTAAAGGATGAGGGTAGATGATAAAGTGGTAGTATTTGATGTTTACAAGGCCCCCATTAAAAATCTCTTATATAAAGATTTATACATGATTAATGTGTTAGAAAGGGATGAGTGTGGGGTGCCTAAGCCACTAAAGACCTCTTCCAAATACCTTATTGAGCGGACTAAAATGAAACCACCAATTCCAAATATGTTAAAAGGTAAAAGAGGTTTGAAACGAATGAAAAATGGCTCCCAAAAGGGGGTAAAAGGGTAAAGGAATATGGTTAAGGTGATATGGGGCGTGCTGCAACACTAAATCAGGCGCTGCTTGGGAGGCAATCCAAGTTAATTAGGTATGTTTTCTTTTCAAATTTTTTAGCTTTTATTTCATGTAGTTTTTGTTTTTGGTTGAGTCACAGGTTCATGGAAAGTCTTAGTACCATAAACTTGACCTTGAAGCATGACAAAGATTGAGTGTGGGGCCCTATGGATCTCATTTATGTGTAAAAATGCTACTAGCTAGGCCTAGAGGCCTTAGGAAGTATTTCTATCTCTTACCTTTTAATTCACTTTAAGGACAAAGTAGATTTTTAAGTATGGGGTGGGGAAATTCCTATATTTTGGCTCAATTTAATTTTTTTTTGTAAGATATTCTTTTTGGTGCTATTTTTGATTATATGATGCAAGTGGGTTTGTTGATAAAAGCATGTTGAATGAGTGAATTCCTACTTTTAAGACTCTTAGGCTCAAGTTTGTGACTCTAGTTTTGTGGCTTAAATTTGTATTTATGCTATTGTTGGTTAAGAGTATATGATGATCATCTTGAGTTGAGCATGTTCCATGTGTGATGTGAGAATTTTTTTTGTATATTCCTTGTTTCATGTGATGTATAGAACTTATCCGGTGTGTGTGTGAAGTGAAATAAAGAATGTGGGTTTAGGAGATGATTTAGGCATTTCTTTGATAGCCTTGTTTTATACCTTCTTTTACCTACCCTTGTACATTATCCTAGTTAACCCCTATTGAGCCTTTAGCCTTTTCTTTGGTAGCTTTATAAGTAGCCTAATTCCTTATTTGATAGACCATAATTAATCCTAAAAAAAATCCTAAGTGCTTTAATAATTTTAAAAAATTGAAACTGAAGAAGAAAAAGGTAAAATTGATGCCCTAAGGTAATAGTTATTGATGTTTATAATTTATGTGTGGTGGATTGATGTGGTATAAATGATTTCAGAAATATTGCCATAATTATGAAAAAAAAGAAAAATTGATTCTTGTGGTAGTAAACTATGCGTCCACCAAGTGTTTATGAAAATGCTTAAAAGAGAAGGGAAAAAAATAAAAGGTATGAGTGGATGGAAAAGGTGTAATTTGGGTCTTGGAGATTGGTTTTAAATGAATAATGTAGTGTATTAAAGTGCTTAAAGAGGTTAGTCACTATTCCCAAATAGTTTCTACCCTTTCCTTAGCCTACCCGAAAGAGTCCTAATTGATCCCAAACTTTACATTCAACTATTAGTGGAGCACTACACTAAGGGCAAACCTATGGTTCATTGTGGGTAATTTGTGAATTCTTTGTGAAAGTGAGTGTAACTTGATTCCTATACCCATCATGTTATGAGTTGAGTACTTTTGAGTGATTATGGGTAACTCTCTTATTGTTAGGGGAACATATTTGATTAATGTGGGTGATTTGTATGATGTCCTTGATTGAAAAATATGCATGAGTTTTCTACTTGTGGAGTCCATTCTTGAGGCTAGGATGTTTTGGAAGTAGGATTCTTGAGCTTTCAAGTGTGTATAACATGCTTAGTGTTGTAAACTTGCATTCTGTGTAGTCATTGCAGTGCTAGCTTGAATTTCTTGCATATAGTATAAGTGTGGAGTCTATTTAGCTCATGGTGTTTATAGTTAATAGTTGTTCGAGCACGAACAAAGCTTTAAGTGTGGGCTGGTGATGTTGGGTGTATTTATGCACTTTAGTATTACTATTCTAGCCTTTTTAGCCTTGTTTTAAGGATGATTCTTATTCTATATGTTTTTATAATGATATAAATGATCATTTATTCATCCAAGTATGTGTTTACAATGTTTAATGGTGGTTTCACATGAGTTTTGATTCAATTTGAGCATTTAGAGTTCAACCGAGAAAACTAGTGTAACTTGCTTCAGCTAGATGTTTTTCTAGTCTATTGTATTGAGTTCTAATGTGTTTTAATGAGTTACTCAAGTTGTTATTATGTATTTATATGTAAATAAACTTAGTTATAATGTTCAAGGTTCAATTGAATCAAGAAAAGAGTCAAAACAATGAGTTAGAGCTCAATGTGAATTTAGCCTATGCTTAGCTCGTGTTTCTAGTTCATCATTGAGGATGTTGTGTTATTTTAAGCTCTAAATTGTTGTGTTTAATGACATAGTATAATTTATAAATGGATTATGGTGTTATATGAAGGATATACAAGCTTTAAATCAAGAGGAAACAACTTAAAAGGGCTTAAAAATGACCACTGAAGCACAAGATGCAAGCTTTACACCAATTTGGACCCCTGGAAAGTTTTGAGTACATGTGGAGTTTGTGTTTGTCCAAATGGAGCGTGCATCATTCCATTGTATTCCGAAGGGGCCAAAATAGTGAAAAACCATGTCTCGGAGCCATCCCAATTAGCAATTATCCAAAAATAGTGTCTCAACGCGATTGCACCGTTTAGCGCCAATGACCAAAATCGGGAGTTAAGTGCCCAGTTGTGCCCAGGATTCCATTGGACACTATGGAGCGACACGCCAATGACTAAAATCAGAAGAAAACTGATAAAATAAAGGAAAAATACATGGAAACCTAATCCAAGTGGGGTTATGACTTATATACTATAAATATAACGTCTTAAAACATGTTTTGGGACATCTTTGAACCCCTAGATCACTTGGAACAACATTGGAGGCTACCAAAACTTCTTTTTAGGTTTTTATTACTTTAATTTAGCTTTGTCTTATGGTTTTAATCATTCATACAATTAATTAGATTTTGATTATGGCTATGAGTGGCTAAAAACTCCCTTTCCGGAATTGAAGCCAAGAACATGATTATTATTGCTATGTATTAAGTTTGTTTTCTTTGCTTATCAATATTGGTTATTTGTTTATTCTAGTTTTAACTATTTTAATGATTCATGACCCTTAGAATACATCCATTGTCAACCTTGTGAACTCGGGAGAGGGAATAGGATGATAGAATATGAGAATAAGCAGAGTATGGTTCTTGATTCTTTATAAAATATGAAACTTGAATTAGTATCTAGAACAGGGATGTACTTCGATACCTTACTTGATTCATATGTAGGATGATATTTGTTGAGAACTTAAGTGAATTATTACATTCCCGCCCAATGATTTAGGTGTAAGATTCAACTTATGTAAAGATTAGAGGTTGAGAAACCATAATCGCACATTTAACCCTACAAATCAACAACCAAGATAAGCAAGTTAATGAATGAAATCCAATAGCATAATATGATTGTTCAGAGTGCTTCAACCCTGGATTTTCTCCTATTGATTGTTACAAGATCTTTACTTTACGTATTATTTAATTTACTTACAATATACAAACTCAATTGTCTCTTTTGGTTAATCTCGCTTCAAGTGAATCTAAATTGTGAACTGAAATCAAATCGTTGCCAAATCTAGTCTCTGTGGGATCGATAACTTGGCTATCTCTAAGGACACTATATTACTTGGTAGACCATGTACACTTGCGTGTGTGCTTGGGCACTGTCATCATGGTGAAGAAAAGAAGGCATGGTGATATTGAGACTATAACACTTACTCAAAGGTGAAGTTTCGTGGTTATGTACAAGATGCTCAAAAAATGGTGAAAGTGATGTTCTTCAAGCTTTGAGTGATCTTGAGGCAAACGTAAATTTGATTCCCCTTTTTCTATTTAAAACTTTAAGTTTAGATAATCCAAGGCTTTGTTCAATTGTGTTACAGATGACCAATAGAAATTGAGTCGTCCCCAATGGAATTATTGAGGATGTTCTTATTATGGTAGGTAAGTTAATTATTTCTATTAATTTTATTATTCTTGACTATAAGGCAGATGACAGGGTACCAAGTCATATTAAGACTTTCATCTTGGATACTGTTGGAGCTTTGATAGATGTTAGAGAGAGCACACTCAAGAAGAGATTAAATGAAAAGGAGGTGGTCTTCAGAGTATACAAAACACTGAACATACTCTAGACCATAGATATTTATACCTGATCATAATTGTAGATGTGGATAAGTGTGGTATGAAGAAGTAAAAGCTTCCAATTACCTTTTCGGACTCTCTAATGGAGTTTCCTGAAGTGATGACTAAGCTTGATCTTGAAAAGATTGAATATTATCCTAAATGAGCTGAAAAATAGTAAAAGGGGAAATTCTGATAGTAGCATTGGTAGAGTAAAGAAGAGAAAAAAGTTATGGTTGGAAGAGAAGAAGAGACCAAGAGACCGTGGAATATAGTTGTGATGTGAGTACAATAACAAAAACAACATACCAGTATATTCCCACATAGTGGGGTCTGGGGGGGTGGTAAGATGTACGTAGTCCATACCACTACCTCCGGAGAAATAGAAAAGATGTTTTCGATAGACCCCCGGCTCAAGACACGGAATAATACACAAATCCTTAATAAAGCATGGAAGAAGATGACAGTACATACCTACGCCATCCACAAGTAATAATAATCAAAGAGCAGTAAACAAACTCGTACTAAAGCATAAAACAAGGTGTCATAACAAGAATAATACCCTACCAAGTAATGCCCTACCCCAGCGAACCAAAAAGGCACTAGCCTTCTATCCTAATCTGCGACCTCCAGATGTTCTTATCTAGGGTCATGTCCTCTGTGAGCTGTAACTGATCCATGTGTCTCCTGATAACCTATCTCCAGTATTTCTTCATCCTACCCCTACTCCGCCTGAAACCATCCAAAGAAAGCTTTTCGCACCTACGAATTGGGGTATTCGTGCCCCTCCTTTTCACATATTCGAACCATCTCAAATGGGCTTCTCGCATCTTGTCTTCCACCGAAGCCACTCCAACCTTTTCTTGAATAGTCTCATTTCAAACTCTGTCACCCCTAGTAAGCCCACACATCTAATGCAACATCCGTATTTCTACCACCTTCAATTTTTGAATGTGAGAGTTCTTGACTGGCCAACATTCCGCTCCATAAAACATGGCCGGATGGACTGCCACCCTGTAGAATTTGCCTTTTAGCTTAGGCAGTACCTTCCTATCATACAACACCCTCGAGGTGAGCTTCTACGTCATCCATCCCGCCCCAATCAGGTGGGAGACATCCTCGTCAAAATCCCTATTCCCCTGAATCATGAACCCAAGATACTTGAAACTATCCCTCTTACACACCGCCTGGGAATCCAACTTTACTACCACCTCGTCTTCCTGCCTCAAGTTATTAAACGTGTATTCCAAATATTCTGTCTTGCTCCTGCTCAACCTGAACCCTTTAGACTTAAGGGTCTGTCTCCACATCTCTAATTTATCATTCATCCCCTCATGTCTCATCATTAAAACTACATCATTTGTAAAAAGCATACACCAAGGCACCTCTCCTTGAATATGACACGTCAACACATCCATCACCAAAGAAAACAGGAACGGGATAAGAGTATATCCCTGGTGCAACCCTGTAACGATAGGGAAATGCTCTGAGTCTCCTCCCACCATCCTCACCTGAGTCTTGGCTCTATCATACATGTCCTTGATTACTCTGATATACGCCACAGGGACCTTGCTCACCTCTAAGCATCTCCAAAGAACCTCTCTAAGGTCTTTGTCGTACGCCTTCTCTAAGTCGATAAACACCATGTGCAAATCCTTCTTCCTTTCCCTATACTACTCCACCAGTCTCCGCACCAGGTGAATCGCCTCCGTCGACGAGCGCCCGGGTATAAATCCAAAATGGTTCTCTGAGATAGACACTATCCTTCTCAATCTCAACTCAACCACTCTCTCCCAAATCTTCATAGTGTAGCTCAATAACTTAATACCCCTATAGTTATTGCAGCTCTGAATGTCACCCTTGTTCTTATAAAGAGGGATCATTATACTCCATCTCCAAGCCTCGGGCATTTTTGCCGACTTAAAAATGTCGTTAAACAATTCACTCAACCACCTAAAGCCTGCTTCATCAGAAAATTTCCAAAAGTCCACAGGAATCTCATCAGACCCCGTCGCCCTACTCCTACGCATCCTGCGAACAACCTTTTTAATCTCTTCTACCTTAAAATATCTACAATAACTGAAATCACAACAGTCCTCTGAGTGCTCCAGCTCTCCTAACACAATATCTCTATCCTCTTCGTCATTCAATAACCTATCAAAGTACGACTGCCATCTCTTCTTAATGTGATCATCCTCTTCCAACACTCTACCATCCTCCCCCTTAATATATTTTTCCTGGTCAAGGTCACGACCCTTCCTTTCCCTAGCCTTTACAAACCTAAACAACCTCTTGTATCCTCCTTTCTCTTCTAACCCCATAATACAATCTCTCGAACGCTATCGTCTTAGCTGCCGTAACTGCTAACTTAGCCTCTTTCCTAGATATCTTATATTCCTCCGTATTAGCCGGCTTGTCATTTTCATCATTACTCTCACTCAACTAACTATAGGCCTCCTTCTTAGTCTTCACCTTCTTCTTAACTTCTTCATTCTACCACCAATTCCCCCGACAATGACTAGCCCGACCCCTGGACATACCCAATACCTCACTAGCAGTCTCTTTGATGTAGCTAGCCACTATATCTTATATACCATCCATGTCCCCCTTACACTCTCACCCCCATACCCTCTACCTTCTCCCCTATCTCCCGTACATTTACCGGTATTAAACCGCCCCACTTAATTCTAGGTCTACCCTTCTCACCCCTTCTCTTCTTGTTTTTCTTAATATATAAGTCCATCACCAAGATCCTATGCTGGGTCAAAAGATTCTCACTCGGGATGAATTTACAGTCCTTACACAACACCCTATCCCCTTTCCTAAATAGCAAAAAGTTAATTTGGGTCTTAGCTATCACGCTTCGAAAGGTGATCAGATGATCGTACTTCTTTGGGAATCTCTAATTCACCACTACCAACACAAAGGATCTCGCAAAGTCCAATAGAGCAGATCCCTCTTTATTTCTCTCCCTAAAACCAAAACCACCATACACATTGCTAAAGCCTCTCGATAACGCCCTGATGTGCCTGTTGAAAGCCCCTACTACAACAATCTTCTTGGAACTAGGTACTCCTATTTCCAACTCATCCAAAGCCTCCCAAAACCACATCTTCTCATCCCTATCCAAGCCCACCTAAGGCACGTAAACACTACACACGTTTAGGGTAGACCCCACAATGACCAACTTAATAGTCATCAACCTATCGCTGATCCTCTTAACCTTCACTACCTGCCCTCTAAGCTCCCCATCTACTAAGATGCCAACTCCATTAATACGCCTCACGCTACCAGAGTACCAAAGCTTGTAACCATCTACATCCTAGCTTTAGACCCTACCCACTTAGTCTCTTATACACATGCAATATTGATCTTTCTCTTTTTAAGAATCTTTACCAGCTCAATAGATATACCCTGAAGAGTACCTATATTCCAAGACCCAACCCGCAGCCTATCTACTCTAGAACCACGTCTTTCTCTACCTCCTCTAACGTAAAACCTATCCCTTACTCCCCCATTCACCCTTCCCTCTCCCCCACCCCTAGCATAACCCTCCACCCCAGTACCCTCGGATATGACCCTATCCTACCATCAATGTCCACAGCTAAAAGTACATAAAAATACCCACAATAATAGTAATAAAGTAACAACAAGAGATAGAAGGCACATGTACAATATATGAAATAATTAAGAAAAGGTCAAAGCAGGTATAGATAAGAAAAATAATATCCACCACTAAGCAAAGAAGCTAGTCACAACTATGCTCACTAGAAGCAAGTAACGAACGCAGAAAAGTGAGATAGGGAGCAAAATAGTATAAAAGAGTCAAACTATATAAAGTGCCAAAATATGGAGTGGAAAAATAATCAAAGTTTAGATGTCACCGATACACCTACGTACTGCTGGTCCATTGATTTTAATGTTGAAAATTGGTTGCCAAAAGAAGGTCGACTGGAATGGGGGCCGCTGGTTCCGTCAGCGGAGTGTCACTGAAGTTTTGTTGAAGCATCTTCAGGGACTTACTGGGATCTGCACATCAACAGATGTCGAACCGACTCATCTGATCTACCTGTTTGGCTACTTATGGATACCTCCCCCATTACTTAAGTCAAACCGGCGAGAAAGCTAAAACCACTGGCGATAGTCGCGATGGGAAAAGAAATAGAAAGGGTGGGGAAAATGATAATAAGGAATTGGGGAGAGATATCTGAAGGGAAAGAGAGAAAGAGATGGAATGAGAGATGTAGATCTTATCTGCTTCTGGCTCGTCTATGACATTGCTGACATCAGAGTCTGTCGGTCAGTCAAGGTAGAAATGTTAAGTTAAACATTACAAAGTGTACATTAGAGAGAGACTTGGAGAATGTTATTTCCTTCTTAACTAGCAATGAGAAGTACTAAAATGCTATTTCTGTGGCAAATCCTATGATGTGAGTCATACCATAATATTAAATTGGGCACTGTTTGGGAGAAAACTCATTTTGTTATAGAGTTTATTATTTTTGTATAGTGTCATCTTTGTTTTTGTTTTGTTTGTGTTGCAAATTAGGGGAAGTGTGAGTACCCAAAATATAAGTTAAGGAGCATGATGAAATGTAATGCCCCAGGATTTTTGGTCCTTGAGAAATTCTAAAGTATTATCCTTACTGTCCTGACTACGACTCTCCTAATGAGTTATAGCATCATAGGGACTCAGTCGTAACTTAATTAGAACAAGTGTCTTAGTATTTTGCTCTGAGTACAAGTGGCTCTCAACTAGCCGCCAAGACTTCTTACAGGTTATAAGGACCAAGTGGTAAGGTATCCAAAAATTTTGGCCCAAGACACTGTCTTCATTAAGACTTAAAGCCATGAGTCATAAAGACTTATGAGTTATTATTTGCCAATCTTAGGATGTCCTATGTGTTATCCCAAATTATTGCTGTCTTGAGCACGAGAAATGGTTACGAGTCGTTAAGTATGGTTATGAGTTGGTGGTAGATTCATAGCTATACCAGTGTGAGGTCTTGGTGGTTATGTCTTGACTATGACTCCTTGTGATGAGTTTAATATGTCTCTACGAGTTGTATAGTGACTCATAGTCACTTGCGACAATTTTCAGTCTTTTCATTAAGGGCACTTTGGACATTTCCTCTCTACCTCTATTGTAACCCACGATGTAAAACCCTATTGAGGACCCCATTAGCATTGTTAACTCACTAAAACACTTTCTAAAGCTCTCTTAAATTCTCTCAAGAATCCATACTTAGGGTTTCTAAGAAGTAGGGCATCCAAGGGCTTAAGGGTTGAATTCCTTTAGTGAAAATTGTTATTTTAGGCATGTTACTCTTTTTCATTGTTAATTTGTTAAAAGTATGTGTTTTAAAGTATTGTTCATGATATATTAATTATTGGTTTGAAATAAGGGTTGAGGGTTTTGAATGTTATGGATCGAACAATATTTCTCATAGTTTGCATGTGATTAATCATGTTTTAATAATGGTTTTGAACTTGTGGGTGCATGGATATGGTGAATGAACTAGGTAATTTTTAATTTACCCAAAATTATGAATTTTGAAGTGGTTATGACCTCAACCATATATTGTAAAATTGATTTTTAGTTATGAGAAATATGAGTATTTGAATTGTTCTTGTACTATTGCATAATGAACTTCAATTGAACTTTATGGGGTTGTGTAATTCCCTAAACTAATGTGCAATAGAACCAAGGGGGTTATGAATCCCCCAAGTGATGTAACTATTTTGGCATATTGATGTTACTTTGCAAGTATTGTTGGTATGACGATACCAATAATGCATGCCTAAATGTGTATTAGGGTTCAATGAATGGGATTATGTGATGAATATTTTTAATTAGGCTTTAATGAGGGTTGGGTAGGTGAGTCGTGAAAGTGGTGGTCTTGAGGAACCCACACTGGAAATTATGATAGCCGATGTAGGGGTTTATATGATCGGGTGGTTTTAGTCCTCCTTATTACTATAATTTGATTGGTAGGTTTAAGTCCCCCATAAAAAATATGTATACCCTTTGGTTCGTGCAGCCACACGCACTGGGGCCCTACAAGCTGGGAGATAGCTAGGCCCACAGATCCCATGGATGCCTTTGTTTATTGTGACAGTTGAGCTACACAACACAGGCTAAAGTTATAAAGCGCATATTAGGCCTTCTTTCCTATGACGGCATGTGATATATCTATATGTATATGCATTTGATTATATGCATTTATTTGGAATGATTTTGAACTGTTGATCATGACATTATGTTATCCTTATCCTTGAGTTACATTCTAGTGTTCACCCTATGAACCGTCTCCAAATGCTGTATCCCCATGCGATGTAGGTACTGAAGCTACTTCTAGTTTTTCTTTGCAAAGTTAGTTCGGTCAGCTTGGTCTGTTGGTTTGTTATGTTATTGTGAAGTGGTGAGCTTCCATTCCCTAGAAGTCTTAGGCATTTCACCAACTTTTGCTCTTATATTTAAGTTGATAGTTACTTCCATAATCATTAACATTATCATTTTCATTCTCATTATCGTCTGCCAGAGTTAGGGACATAGACCAACCAAGATTGTTTTTTGTTCTTTATTTAAAAGGCTTTGTTTGAATTATAGTGAATATTGGGTGATGTTGGTCGATTGTTTAGTTGGTCATCGATCGCCGATTATAAGCATGCTTTGAATTTTCATAAGCTTGTTGCATGCTATCTTGTTATATTTTTGAAATTCATCCTACGTTGGGGGATGTTGTGTTTGGTTTGGTTAGGTGCAGGGAGTGATCTTCGATCCATATGGGACTTGAGATACTGGTTACGACCAGGCCCCGATTTGGGTCATGACAAAGATGGTATCAGAGCCTAGATTTGGTATCATTAATTGTCCAACAGAGCCGTGTCAAGTAGAGTCTTGTTTATGGGTGTGTACGTACCACACTTATAAGGGAGAGGCTATGAGGCATTTAAGAATATTTCCCTTTCTTGTTGTTTTATTTTAGGCTATAAAGTCTAATGTATTGAATCTCCTCTAATTTTTGTAGATCACTTTTCAGATCATGCCTCCTAAAATATCTGATATTTATGGTAAATCTTTTGTCCTGTCTGAGGACAATATGGACAGAGCTCGTCCTTCTAAGAGATTAGCCCTGTCTATGGTCGCTGCTTTTAATTACCCTAAGAGAGCTCCACCAGTTCCTCTATCCCTCTCCAGGTACCCTAGGCTGGTGTGTTTAATGCCGAGTTTTGCCAGTTGATTCATTTTCTAACCTAATTGGTAGCCTCCCAGACTGAGCGGTTGCTTCTGTTGCTCCATTATCTGAGGTCACTAGGGTTGGCCAATTTATGAGGTTAAGTCCTCCTATTTTCACTAGTTTTAAGGTTGAGGAAGATCCTCTAAACTTTATTGATGAGATGAAAAAGATCTTCTATGTGATGCATGCTACTGATATGGAGGGTGTGGAGTTCATTGCTTATCAGTTAAAGGATGTAGTATACCAATGGTATGAGGAGTGGGACCAGTCTAGGGGTGACAATGTTGATTCCACTTTGTGGGATGATTTCTCTAGTTCTTTTCTTAACCGCTTCTTTCCTCAGGAGTTAACGGAGATAAAGTTTAAGGAATTTATGAATCTAAAGCAAGACAGGATATTCGTAAAAGAGTATGCCTTTAAATTTCATCAGTTATTATGTTATGCTCCAAAATTAGTGTCTAGCATGAGGGCTAGGATAAGAAAGTTTGCCTTCGGGTTATCCTACAAGTTTATCTTGGAGAGAAAGGCTGCCTTGTTAAACAAGAATATGGATATCTCTAGATATGTGGTGTACATGCAACAAGAAGAAGAAGAGAAAAAGAAGTAAGTGGAGATGAGTTAAAGGCAGAGTAAGAAGTTTTGCTATTTAAATTAAGGTGTAGGTCAGTAGCAACGTGGTTGAGATGGTGGAAATCCGCCTAAGAAGAAGTGGGGCAATTCTGGTTCCTACTCTACAGCTAGTGCTCCTTATCCAAAGCTTTAGGATGATCATAGTTCTCAGTATAATTGTAGGTTTAGAGCACCAGGAGCACAACCTCATGCTAGTGGGGCTCAGTCAGCTCTATTATACCCTTCCTATAGATTTTATGGTCAGGTGTATCATGATGTTTGTGAAAAAGGGAGGAACAAGTGATTTAAATATGGTTAAATTAGTAATATACAAAGGGATTATCCTTCTAAGGTTGATTCTAGGGTGAATAAGATTCCTATTGCTACTTTATCCGCTCCTGCACCAAAAGGTGCTATTTTTTCTTCTAGCTCCGATACTGGACGGTCTGTACACTCCTGCCACTCACTAGGATTCTAAGGCTTCTCCTGATGTTGTTACTGGTACGCTTAAAATTTTCTCTCATGATGTATATTATCTTCTTTATATAGGGTGTACCCTCTCTTATGTGACCTCTTATGGGGCTATTCATTTTTGTTTTGATCCTAAGTGTATTTTAGATCCCTTCTCTGTGTCCACCCTGATGGGTGACACCATTGTGGCTAGAAGACTATAGGGGTTGTGTGATGTCGGTCCATGGTAGGGACACCATGGTGGATCTAATATAGTTCAACATGTTAGACTTTGATGTGATTTTTAGGATGGATTGGTTGCATTAGTGCTATGCATCTTTTGATTGTCGGACCCAAAAGGTGAGCTTTCATTTTCCTAATGAGCCAATAATCGTGTGGGAAGGTAGTTCCCTAGAGCCTAAGGGAAAGTTTATTTCTAATCTTAGAGCCCGAAAATTGGTTTCTAAAGGGTGCCTTTATCACTTAGTGCATGTTAAGGATTCTAGATCCGAAGGTCTTTCTTTGCAGACTGTCCTTATGGTCAATTAATTTCCCAAGGTATTCCCTAATGATCTTCCCGGTGTACCTTTTGATAGGGAAATTGATTGTGGGATTAATCTTCTTTCGAACACTTGTTATATTTCTCTCTCTTTATAGGATGGCTCTAGCCAAATTGAAAGAGCTGAAGGAGCAGTTGAAAGATCTTCTTAACAAGGGTTTTGTCTTTTCTATTCTGTCTTTGTGGGGTAATCCTATTCTTCTTGTGCATAAAAATAATGGTTCCCTTAGAATATTTATTGATTACAGCAAATTAAATAAGGTGACTATAAAGAATAAGTATCCCCTTTCGAGGATTGATGATTTGTTTGATCAGCTTCAGCGCGCTAAGTTCTTTTCTAACATTGATCTTTGATTGGGTTACCACCAGTTGAAGATTAGGGAGGTAGATATCCCTAAGACTACTTTACAAACATAGTATGGTCGCTTTGAATTTTTGGGGATATATTTCAGTTAGTCTAATGCCCTGACAACATTTATGGATCTTATGAATTAGGTTTTCCATCAGTTCTTGGATTTATTCATGATTGTATTTATCTATTATATTTTGGTATATTCTAAGAGCGAGGTGAATTATACCGATCACCTCCGCCTTGTGCTGAAGACCCTAAAGGATCATTATTTGTATGCAAAGTTCTCTAAGTATGAGTTCTTGTTGAATGTTGTGACTTATTTAGGTTATGTTATTTCTAGTGAAGGGATCGTGGTGGATCCATAAAAGGTTGCGGTTGTTAAGAAGTGGTCTAGGCCCACAACTTCATCTGATATTCGAAGCTCTTTAAGTTTAGCCAGTTACTATAGAAGGTTTGTAGACAGTTTCTCTTCTATTGCTGCCCTGTTTACTAAGTTGACTTAGAAGAAGGTGAAATTCTTATAGTCTGATGCTTTTGTGGGTAATTTCGAGAAGCTAAAGAATAAGTTGACTTTGGCTTTGATCTTGACTCTACTTGTGGGCGCTGATTGTTTTGTTATGTATTATAATACGTCCCGAGTAGGATTGGGTTGTGTGTTGATGCAATATGGAAAGGTGGTTGCTTATGCTTCTAGACAGTTGGAAGTTCATGAGAAGAATTATCCACCCCATGATTTGGAATTGTTAGCTATGATATTTGCCTTAAAGATTTGGCGACATTATTTGTATGGGGTTTATGTTGATATTTATTCTGATCATAAGAGCCTATAATATGTGTTCACCCTGAAAGAATTGAATCTTAGGCAAAGAAGATAGCTTGAGTTGCTCAAGGATAATAACATAGGGCTTCACTATCATCTAGGTAAAGCTAATGTGGTTGCTGATGCTCTTAGCAGGTTGTCCATGGGAAGATTATCTTTTGCGGATGAGGAGAAATGGGATTTGGTGAAGGATATTCACCATTTGGCTAATCCCACAGTTTGTCTCCTAGATTATGAGAATGGTAGTGTGATTGTTCAAGATGTGGCAAGGTCGTCTCTTGGTGCTGAAGTAAAAGAGAAACAAGTGTTGGATCCTATTTCGATGCAAATCAAGAATGATGTAGATAGGTAGAAGGTGATGGTTTTCGAGATTGGTAGTGATGGTATCTTGAGGTACCAAGGTAGATTATGTGTTTTTTCAATATTGATGGGTTCTGAGGAAGAATTTTGGCCAAAAGGTTAAGAGTTGTGTTATACTATTCATCCTAGTTTGATGATAATGTATCATGATCTTAAGGAAATTTATTGGTGGAATAATATGAAGCGAGATATGGCCAATTTTGTGGCTAAGTGAATGGTGTGTCAGCAAGTGAAGGTAGAGCACTTGTGGCCCGATGGGTTGACTCAGGATATTAAGCCGCTAGTGTGAAAATGGGAGATAATTAATGTGAATTTTTCTATAGGTCTTCTATATTTGGGTCATCGTGGATAGGATGACTAAGTTTGCTCACTTCTTGCTAATGAGGACTAATTTCTCTACTGAGGATTATGCCAAGTTATCCATTGAGAACAAGTGGCTTAGTATTTTACTCTTAGTACGAATGGCTCTCAACTAGTCATCAAGACTTCTTTCGGGTTGTAAGGTGTCCAGAAAGTTTACCTCAAGACACTGTCTTCATTACAACTTAAGGCCATGAGTCCTAAGGACTCATGAGGAATCGTAAGGACTTATGAGGATTTGTAATGTCCCAATCATAGGGTGACCAGTATGTCATCCCAAATTGTTGTTGTCTAGAGTACGAAAAATGGTTACGAGTCGTTAAGTATGGTTACGAGTTGGTGGTATGAATTGTAGTCAGACTATTATCGAGTCTTGGTTGTTCTTTCTTTACTATGACTCCTTGTGATGAGTCGTAATGTGTCTATATGAGTCGTATAGTGACCCATAGTCACTTGCGACAATTTTTAGTCTTTTTATTAAGGGTACTTTGGACATTTCCTCTCTACCCCAATTGTAACCCACCACCTAAAACCCTATTGGGGACCCAATTAGCATTGTTAACTCACTAAAACACTTTCAAAATCTCTCTTGAATTCTCTCAAGCAACCATACTTAGGATTTTCAAGAAGTAGGCCATCCAAAGGCTTAAGGGTTGAATTCCTTCGTAAAACTTGTTATTTCAGGCTTGTTACTCTTCTTCATTGTTAATTTGTTAAAAGCATATATTTTAAAGTATTATTCCTAAGATATTAATTATTGGTTTGAAACAAGGGTTGAGGGTTTTGAATATTTATGGATTGAACAATGTTTCTCATGGCTTACATGTCAATCATGCTTTAATTATGGTTTTGAACTTGTGGGTGCATGTGTATAGTGAATGAACTAGGGAATGGTGGTTTCCCCAAACTTGTGACTTTTAAAGTGGTTATGACCCCAACCCCGTATTGTGAAACTGATTTTTAGTTATGAGAAATGTGGGAATTTAAACTGTTCTTGCATTATTGCATAATGATTTTAAATTAAACCTTATGGGGCTGTATAATTCTCTAAACTAATGTGTAATTGAACCAAGGGGGTTATGAATTCCCCCAAGTGATGTAATTTTTTTGGTATGTTGATGTTACCTTGAAAGTGTAGTTGGTATGACGATACTAATGTATGCCTAAATGTGTATAGTGGTTCAATGAATGGGATTGTGTGATAAATGTTTTAAATTGGGCTTAAACGAGGGTTGTGCAGCTGAGCCATGAAAGTGGTGGTCCTAAGGGACTCACAATGGAAACCGCGGTTGCCGACGCGGGGGTCTATATGACCGGGTGGTTCGAGTTCTCCTTATTACTATTATTTGATTGGGTGGTTCGTGTCCCCCGTATCTTATTACATGATTTGGTGCTCATGTCACCTTGATATACAAGGAGGTTTGAGTCTCCCATAATGCATATGTATACCCTCTGGTTCGTGCAACTACATGTATTAGGGCCCTACCAGATGGGGGAGAGCTGGGCCCATATAGCCCGTGGGTGCCTTTGTATCTTATGACGATTGAGCTACATAACCTAGACTAAAGTTTTAAAGTGCATGTTAAGCCTTGTTCCCTATCCTGACATATGATATATCTATATGTATATGCATTTGATTACGTGCATTGGTTTTGAATGATTTTGAACCATTGATCATGACATTATGTTATCCTTATCCCTTAGTTACATGCTTGTGTTCACCTCACTAACCATCTTCGGATGCTGTATCCCCACGCAATGCAGACAACGTAGCTACTTCTACTTTATCATGCATAGAGTTTTTTGCAACGAGCCTCCAAATTTTATCCACCACAACATTGTCAAAACCCATTTGTTATAGCATTTTAATCAAAAAATGCCAATTCACCCTATCATACGCCTTCGCCATATTCATTTTGAGCACCATATTTGCAAGTTTTACCCTTCTACTGATGTCATAAATACTCTCTTGTGCTAACAATATATTTTCAGTTATGTTCCTCCTTTCATGATGCCTAATTAGTTTTTTGATATAATAATACACAGTAAATCTTCCATTCTATCATACACAACTCTTGAGAAAACATATTTAAGAAACCACTCAGATAAATTGGCTTTATGTCAAAAAATGATTACATAACATCTTTTTAAGACAAGAGTACAAAATTAATTTGAGTGTTATATTTGGGAAGAGTGCAACCCTAAAAAAATTCATTCACCACTATGAAAATATCCTCACCTACAATATCCCAACAACTTTGGAAAAGTGATCTATATATCGACTAGGGCTACCAGCACTTTCCCTATTTAATTCAAATACCATATTCTGTACCTTCTAAAGTGTGGGAAAACCATTTATGGCATTATTGAATACAACAATGACTAAAAAAGGGATATGCTTCAACAATAATAGGTCCATATCCCAGTAGAACCTGAAAATTGATCTTAGAAAAAAATAATGCCTCCATAGCACTTGTGCAATACCCTCAGCCTAAGAACCATATGATTTAAAGATTTTATAAATAGGTAACCTCCTTCTCCTTTCATTAACTAAACTATGGAAGAATCTGGTGTTCATTTTCCCTCGTGTAAACTATTTTATACCCATTTTTTGCCTCTAATACTCTTTTTCATAATAAATATACTATTTCAATTCAGCTGGAACCTTGGCATCACTATTCTATTCATAGCAGTAGGATTTTCCTTAAAAAGGTCTTCCTTCAGCCCAACATTCTCCTCTTTAACTATTAATTACTTAAATATTTCTCCAAATATTTCTCTACTCTAAATAGATAAAGCAGTCTAAATCTTTTTCACTTTTTTCTTAAAATTAAAGAATATATCAAGCTCATTTGAGACCCAATTATCCCTCACTACTTGCTAAAAGTCTACCTTTTTATCCAAAATTTGAGAAATTTAAAATTTTTCTCATATTCTCAAACTTACTTCCACATGAAAGCAACAAGGAACATAATCTGATCCAGTCCTGGCTAAATGTTCAACTTCTATGTTACCATACATACCTAAAATTTACTTGATTGGCCATGTCATCTATCTAGTCTTTTAAAAATGCATTCATTATTAGTTTTTCCATTTCACCAAGTAAAAGGGATGTCTTTGAAATTGTGGTCTACTAACTCAAAAGAATTCACACAAAAGGCAAAATCCTTAAATTCTTATGGGTATACTGGAAGGACCCCCATATTTTCTTCATCAATCACGATGACATTAATGCCACCTTATAACTTACTAAGATATCTTAGAGTCCATACTGATAGAGTAAATGTCTTCCCATAATCTTAGGCTCTCCTGGGTTTCGTACATAGCAAACACCTAGAGACATAAAAAATTTCCCAGATTCCTGCCATTTAAGCTACAAAGTGAGTAATTGCTTTGAATTGGAAATGACATCTACATGTATGTGATCCTAAATAGAGATCCAAATCTTTCTATTCAACTTGTAATTTGAGTAATTCATCCCCAACGTTTTTTTTTATTTTTGAATTCTACTAGCATCTTAAAAAGGATCTACTAAAGCAATAATGGAGAATTTATGGTATCAATGTAGCATTTGTATTTCATGGAATGAGTTTTGAGTCCTTATAGACCTCATATTCCTAATTAGAGCATTGATAGTCATTTAAAACTTTATATCACATATTTCTTGGGTTTAACCCTTGTAGGTATAGTTTCCACCTTTATTTTCCATTTGATTGTTTTTTATTTTGAATGTAGTAAACTTACAACACTTTTTAATACTTGCAGCTCTTTCTTCCGATTACTCCACTTCTTATCTTCTCCCGATTCAATTTGTTGTGGAATCTTATTCAAATCTCTGACTAGTGTTGTTTTTATATAGATTGGCACTAATTCATGATTCTCCCCATCTCCCTCATTTGATGGGTGATCCAATAGCAGATTACTGGAATCAATTGTTGGATAAGACTCAATCATACCTACTATGTAACACCCTGATTTTTTAAACTGGAATGCTACACGGTGCTCACGACCCCGAAGGACCACAAGCTAACCCATGACTGATATCTGTAACATGAAAATGTAGAAACATATACTGAATGGCCATAAGGTTCAAATCTAAATAAAAAACATCTGATCAGAATAATGTCTGAAAATGGTATAACAATACCAAAACAAATCAGAAATAACTATCTGACATGCTATAGTCTAGAAAGCCTCTAAACTGTCTGAATAAAGAGTTGATGGAACATGTTTCCAACTAACTCTGTCTAGTAAAAATGAAATAAAATAATAAATAAAATAAAATAATATCTCCTCGAATGGATGAGGACTCACTGCAACTGTGTGACTTAAATTCTATTACTGATCTGGAACACGTGTCTCTAAACTTATGGTGTAACATAAGAGAAAGCACCATAGCACAAATATGTCAGTATGTCTGAATGTAATGAGTATACGAGTGAGGTAGGCTAAACGCAAAGGGTTATATGCATGAACAATGCTGACTAATATGAATGTGAGAATACATACATACATATATAACTGTAACTGAACTCGTAGAGATACTGACTACTGAGTCTGAATACTGATAACATGAGTGGACTGATACTGAGATACTGAATAGATAAATGACTATTTCTGACAGTTCGAATTATGAAGAACTAGTCTGGTTGACTGTGTCTGACAGTCCTGAAGCTGAATACTGATATCATAAATTCTAATAACTAATGTGACTGATACATGAGTTCAGAGAAATAATATAACTGATAGCATAAGTGACTGTATCTGACAGTCCATAAATCTAAAGGAACTATCTGAGTTTCGTTCTATTTTTGAATTGACTGTATCTGATAGTCCTAAAATCTAAAGAACTATCTGAGTTCTTTTATTGAGACTAAGACTGAAACTGTGGGAAGTAGTTGTCTAACCGACATGCCCCAATAATGCATATAGCTAAGTTGGGGTCAAGTTTCTGCCCCAACTGAAGGGGTGTCAATACCGTGCCACTGGTAAGGACAGCTGTGAGTAACCTTTATCTGGAAGGTACTCAAATGAGAATGGTGGGAACCCTAAACTGACAGGTTAAGCCACCTCATCAACCCTAATTTGAAAGGTTAAGATGTCTCAACCTATGCTGGCTACGTAGTTTTAGAACACAAGGATGGCTGCTAAGAATTATACCTTGAACTAGTAGGTGAGTTCCTATCCTTGGGTTCACTCGGTGCTAACTTCTACTCCCATCAGAAGGACATTGAACTGAATAACTAAGATGAACTGAATAACTGAACTGAACTGATTAGCTAAACTAATACTGATTAACTGGACTGATACTAGTGGTACTGTTTAGCGAAGCTAAACTAAGTTTACTGGATTTTGATAACTGACAGAATGCATTAAGTTCTGAGGACTGGTTGAGTACTGAAATTACTGAGATAGCTAGGAATACTGCTGTTACTGAGATCACTGAGATTACTGAGTACTGAGGTTACTGAACTACTGAGACTGCTGAGATTTCTGAGTTTTTCTGAGTCATATGACTAACTGAATTCTATAGACCATGGCTTGACTGAGAGTATCGTGATAACATGACATGGCTCTAAGCACAAAACTATAATTTTGGGTATGAATACCCCCAGGACTCGATGCAAGGAAACTGATACCACATGACTGACTTGATCATAAGATTGGAGTCCACAATTCACATTGTCATAAGTAGGGGATATTATACTTCATGTAGTTCATCAACATCTTAAGCATGGTAGGGAGTGCATGGATATATTTCATGTACATATTGTATATCTCCATTATCATACATGCTTCATACCACAACAATAACAACACATCAATAGCATGGAATTTATATTGAAGTATATAGCTAACATGGACTTGTCATTTAGATATCATAGAACCATGTAAACATAAATTTCTAGCATCCTAAGCATTTTATCAAACACCTTGCATGCACTCTTTAAGGCATAGGTGTGCTTATTAATTTTACAATCTTAATCCATCCAAAATTCATGGGTTTCAACCAACCTATTCACATTCTTTATGAATAACACATCAAGATACAACCTTAAATCCAAACAACAATCATCAACTTGAATATAGTCATAACACGAAAAGGAAATCATAATTTATAATTTAAGACATGATTTTTAAGCTCCATGGATGAAAGGGACCCATGGATGAACACTACACATACCTTAGATTAAGAATTCGTGAAGATTGACGATGAAATTTCCTTGAAATAGACTCTTCTATGAAAACCATAGGGTTTGTTCTTGAGAGTTTTGATCTTTAGAGAAAACCCTAATCTTATGGTTTACAGTGTATGAGAGAGCCTTTTGAGATGTTTAACTAAAGAGAATGAAATATAATATGTTTCTTAAGGGTTATAAGTCGTGGGAAGTAAAGGAAAAAGACCAAAATACCCTTACTAAAATGTCCCTCAAGTTTTGGAAAGAAAAGCTGATGACATTCGTGACAAGGCATGAAAAATGTGACAGGCCATCAAAAATATCATCACGCAGAAACTGGTTTCTACCTAAGGATGACGATCATTTTGTCAAGGCGTCACAAATGTTACAATTGCCAGCCCGACATGCTGGAGTAAAATAAGCATAACTCCTTTTTCCGATATCAGATTTAGGCAAAATTAGTATTGTTAGAAATATAATTCAAATATCTTTCATTTGATATATAGTAAACCATCCAGTTCATCATAAACAATGAGTTATGGTTGATTGAAGTTAACCTAAGTTTTGACGCTCACTAAAACTTGAGCGATAAGAAAGCTTTCAACTTGTACTTGAGTTAGGGGACCTATATGATCTAAATTTATGATCAAATAGATTTCCACACTACATAATTGATTAACACTCTAAATTTACATAGGATTTGAGGCTTTTGAAACGTCTATGTATAGGAATGATGGATTTTCATTCTAGTCCAAAATGTGGGGTATTGCAATATTTCCCCCTTGGAAACATTCATCTTCGAATGAGAATGACTGAGATGGAAGAAAAGATCGACTGAAGTACGTACAAGACATACACTACTGAAAGATGGTTTCGAGACTGACATGACTGATAAGCTAAATACATCACACTAGATATGCATATCTGATGCATGAGTAACTGATTTATGAATGCACGACTGAGTGTTCTGATGAACTGAGTTACTCATAATAAGAATGCATATCTGATGCCTAATTGATGAGATGAATCCATGCATATCTGATGCATGATTATATGACTAAAATGATACATGAATGCATGATAGAAAGTACTGATAAGCTGATCATGCATATCTAACACATTAGTATATGACTGAATGGGCCCAGGAACATGCGGCTGAACATGCAATGGTAAAGGTACCAAGTTTGAACTGAAAACTAAGCATGGAACTGAATACCAAGTTTTTACTAAAATTTGAACATGAGAATGATTAAGCTCAAAGAAGAATATTACCATGAACTAAAAATATTGATGAGTCTGAGATTGATTACTCAATATGGATGAGCGGAAACATAAGAACATAACTGAGTCTGGAACATGATACATGAATTGAACTGAGTTTGTAATACATGACATAGACAGCGTATCGTATCGTGGCTACATTGAGCCATTGAGTACATGGCTTACTGATGAGTTTTGAAGCTAGAGGTTCGGCTCATAAGTAACACTTCCTCCAAGATAGATTCATCAAAGAGAATGACATGTTTAAATCAAGGAAGTTTGGGGGCTATAATGTATCTCCCCTTTGGGACACTATGTCCCTAGAAGGATGCTAGACTGACCTTATTAAGATATTGAGGAAGTTGAGGTGATGCACAAGTTACCTAGGTACAAAATCATAACTGATTATCTGAGATCTGAAACTGAAGTATGATACATGAATGCATAGACATACTAACTTATCTGATTAACTGATTAACTGAGTAACTAGTAACTGAATGCTGGGTATGTAAGACTGAATTGTACTTAATCTGAGTAGCTGGGATTAGGCCATAAAGTATTATGCATATGAGAAGGGACTGACTGAGTAACATGAGGTAGCTGATCATGGATTTCAGGAAAGCTATATTGTTTGAAAAAGCATGACCAAGCATATTACATAATTTGGAAACATTCATTAGACTGAGGTATTGGAATACCTATAACTGAGAAGCTGATAACTATATGCTATGGTCAAGCAAGTCTAAAGCTGAATTAAATTTTGAGCTGAATACAGATATGAAGATGACACTGTAACTTAAGACTGTAACTGGGATCCATACTGGAACTAAATACTGGGTCCTGATAACTGAATACTGAAACTGAGATTTTGACTGATACTGAAGTGCTTAATTCTAAGACTGAGCACTAATTACTGAGTGTTGAGTACTAAAGCTGTAACTGAGATGGCAACTGATTTATGATAGTCGCATAATGAAGGCTGACATAAGTCAAGGACCTGAATATATATTCACACTCTAAATTTTCCCAATTTCTAAGTACTACCTCTCCCTAGCCCTTTGCTTGCATACTAATAGGATATTCAAGCCTATCTTCGTAACTATACCCTTGTGTAAAGAAAGCATGCAACAACCTTCCCTTAACATAAATTATTCTCTCTCTTATTTAAGAAACTACTCATTGCTACACTACACTATTTTCAAAAAGAGAGATCACTGAAGGGGTTAAGTTAGGAGAATCTGAAACATGAATGGATACTGACTGAACTTGACACATGACTAAAACCTGAGGAGTAGAATATCAACAACATGGATTTACCAAAAAGGTCTGAACTGATTATATACATGGTATAGTCTGAATTTATCTAATCAGTGGGGGTGCAGCATGGGTTATGAAACTGAGTATACTGGGGAGCATGATACGTGTACATGAGTCATGAGCTGTATGACCTGATTCTGGAATTTCTGAGTTCATGGAACATGATTTGTAACACTGAGTGATTTAGAACTGAACTTCCTATACTGGGAACTAAAAACACACACAATTCTATGGAATACGTGTGAACATAAGCTATACCCATGGAATCTGAGATATGAAGCATGCATAGGCACTATACTGACTGAAGTATGAAGATTTACGCTGAGAAGAGAATGGGTCGGGAATCATCCTCCCTAACTACTTTTCTGTACATACTGGCACTACTATTAGAATCTGAGAGCCTGACTTGGTTACTTGATCTATCATCTCTCCCTTATCTTTAAGCCATCATCATAAGTCTATGAACACTAAACTAATCTCTGAACTATACTGAAATCATCATCACATACTTGCACTCTGATCAATACATGCTCGCCTTACTAAATACATCATCTACCTTTGTTTCCTCACATACTACTAATATCGCATCTATACCTTCATACCTAATTTCAAGTCAATAAACTTAAATTTCTAAGTCCCACTGTTCAAGCCTACTGATTTATTTTGGCATAACTACCCCCACGAATACATAGTCTGTTCAATCTAGATATCATTATCCCAACTTGTTTACTGCTAAACTTCTGAGTTCATGTTTCTAACTCTGGGTCACATGCTATCATAGGATTTTGAGAAGGGATCTGATGGAATATCTAAATCTGAGTTTGAGAACGAGTTCTCATGATCATGAATAAGATCCGTACAACTTTGGAACATAATTTAACTGATAGGATACTGTCTGAGAAAGCCCTATATTTAGGACTTGTGCTTCACTATTTTTGTTACCTTGAAAGTAAGGTGGAATTAACATGAGTGACGCATGGTGAGAATCTACATGAGTTTCTTAGAGAACCTTGCTATAGCATGATTTCCCTTGAAGGTAAAGTTAACATAACTAAAGCATGATGATAAGCTACATGAGTTTTCTTAGAGAACCTTTCTATAGCACGATCTGAGACATGAAAGAAGGGAAACTATTCTTAAAACACCTCATAGCCTCCTGCACATAAGTGTGGTGCACAACACACGCATGTACAAGACTCTACTAGATACAACTTTTAGACTTCCTAGGACTCTATTGAACCTTAGTCTTTGATACCAAGTCTGTAACACCCCGATTTTCTAAATCGAAATGCTACATGGTGCTCACGACCCCAAAAGACCACAAGCTAACCCATGACTGATATCTGTACCTATATACTGCATAATATAATATGAAAATATAGAAACATGTACTGAATGACCATAAGGTTCAAATCTAAATAAAAAAAACATCTGATAAGAATAATGCCTGAAAATGGTATGACAATACCAAAACAAATCTGAAATAACTGTCTGACATGCTATAGTCTAGAAAGCCTCTAAACTTTTTGAATAAGGAGTTGATGGAATATGTCTCCAACTAACTCCGTCTAGCAAAACTAAACTGAAATAATAAATAAAATAAAATAATATCATCCTCAAATGGCTGAGGACTCACTGGAACTCTGCGACTGGAATTCTATTGCTGATTTGGAACACGTGCCTCTGAACCTATGGTGTAATATAAGAGAAAGAACTATAGCACAAATGCGTCAGTACATCTAAATATACTGAGTATACGAGTGAGGTAGGCTAAATTCAAAAGGGTTATATGTATGAACAATGCTAACTAATATGAACGTGAGAATACATACATACATACATATTTGTAACTGAACTCATGGAGATACTGACTACTGAGTTTGAATACTGTCAACATAAGTGTACTGATACTGAGATACTGAATAGATGAATATCTATTTCTGACAGTTCAAATTATGAAGAACTAGTCTGGTTGACTATGTCTAACAGTCCTAAAGCTGAATACTAATATCATGAATTCTGATAACTGATGTGACTGATACATAAGTTCAGAGAACTGATATAACTGATAACATAAGTGACTATATCTGACAGTCCATAAATCTAAAGAAACTATTTGAGTTCTGTTCTATTTCTGAGTTGACTGTATCTGATAGTCCTAAAATTTAAAGAACTATCTGAGTTCTTTTACAGAGACTAAGACTGAAACTGTGGGAAGTAGTTGTCTAACCGATATGCCCCAATAATCTATATAGCTAAGTTGAGGTCCAGTCTCTTCCCCAACTGGAGGGGTGTCAATACCGCGCCACTGGTACAGACAGTTGTGAGTGACCCTTATCTGGTAGGTACTCAAATGAGAATGGTGGGAATCCTAAACTAACAGGTTAAGACACCTCATCAACCCTATTCTGACAGGTTAAGATATCTCAACCTACCTGGCTACATAGTTCAGGAACACAAAGATGACTACTAAAAATCACACCCTAAACTGGTAGGTGAGTTCCATCCTTGGGTTCACTCAGTGCTAACTTCTACTTCTATCTGAAGGAGACTGAACTGAATAACTAAGCTAAACTGAATAACTAAACTAAACTAGTTATCTGAACTAATACTGATTAGCTGGACTGATACTAGCGATATTGTTTAGCAGAGCTAAACTAAGTTTACTGGATTCTGATGACTGAAGGAATATATTAAGTTTTGAGCACTGGTTGAGAGTACTTAAATTATTGAGATAGCTTGGAATACTTCTGTTACTGAGAGCACTAAGATTACTGAGTACTGAGGTTACTGAACTACTGGGACTGCTGAGATTTCTGAGTTTTCCTGAGTCATATGACTAACTGAATTCTATAGACCATGGCTTGACTGAGAGTATCGTGATAACATGACATGGCTCTAGGCACATAACTATAATTTCGAGTATGAATACCCCCATGACTTGATGGAAGGAAACTGACACAACATGACTGACTTGATCATAAAATTGGAGTCCACAATTCACATTGTCATAAGTAGGGGATGTTATGATTTATGTAGTTCTTCAACATCTTAAGCATGGTAGGAGTGCATGGATATATTTCATGTACATATTGTGTATCTCCATTACTATACATGCTTCATACCACAACAATAGCAACACATCAATAGCATAAGATTTATATTGAAGTATATAGCTAACATGGACTTGTCATTTAGATATCATGGAACCATGTAAACATGAATTTTTAGTATTCTAAGCTTTTATGAAACACCTTGCACGCACACTTTAAGGTATAGGTGTGCTTATCAATTTGACAATTTTAATCCATCCAAAATTCATTGGTTTCAACTAACCTATTCACATGCTTTATGAATAACACATCAAGATACAACCTTGAACCAAACAACAATCATCAACATGAATATAGTCATGACACGACAAGAAAACCATAATTTATAATTTTAAAAATAATTCTTGATCTCCATGGATGAAAGGAACCCATGGATGAACACTACTCATACCTTAGATTAAGAATTTGTGAATATTGACGACAAAATTTCCTTGAAATAGATTCTTCTATGAAAATCCTAGGGCTTGTTCTTGAGAGTTTTGATCTTGAGAGAAAACCCTAATCTTGTGGTTGAGAGTGTATGAGATAGCTTTTTGAGATATTTAACTAAAGATAATGGAAGATAATATGTTTCTTGAGGGTTATAAGTCATGGGAAGTAAAGGAAAAAGACCAAAATACCCTTATTAAAATGTCCCTCAAGTTTTGGAAAGAAAAGCTGGCGACATTCATGACAAGGCGTGAAAAATATGATAGGCCATCAAAAATGTCATCACACAAAAGCTGGTTTCTGCCTAAGGCTGACGACCATTTTACAAGGCATCACAAATATGACAGACTGTCAAAATTCTTGTCACACAGTTGCCAACCCGACATGCTAGAGTAAAATAGACATAACCTCTTGCTCTGATATCAGATTTAGGCTAAATTAGTATCGTTGAAAATATAATTCAAATATATTTCATTTGATATATAGTAATCCACCTAGTTTATTATATACAATGAGTTATGGTCGATTAAATTTGACCCAAGTTTTGACGCTCACTAAAACTTGAACCATAGGAAAGCTTTCAATTTGAACTTGAGTTAAGAGACCTATATGATCTAAATTCATGCTAAAATAGATTGTCACACTACATAATTTATTAACACACTAAATTTACATAGGATTTGAAGCTTTTGAAATATCTACGAATAGGAATAATGGATTTTCATTCTAGTTCAAAACATGGGGTATTACATACTACTATATCAAAAACATTTATTTGATCAACCTGCAAAGGTTCATGGTAAGTGGCTTGTTCTTTCTCTCTCCTAATGTCCATATCCCCTTAACTAATTCCATTAATATTGTGTTGCTGCTTACCGCTACAAATTGCATTTGATGGCCTTGCTTTCTCACATGTGATTCATCCTTTCTACTACATAAATTTACTTCAGAGGGCTTCTTAGAACACTGATTAATGAGTTCAACATCCTCAACTCTAGAAGAACGGAAACAATTATTTTTATTATAATACTTTGTTATTTCTATTGCTGAGTTTTTAAAATGCCCTAAATCTTGACCCTTATAAATTTCCTCAAATTTAAACTCTCTGATCATCTTACGATTCACACCATAAGTCATATGGTGTGGTGATAGGTCCAGGGACCCAAGTCATATATTGGTTAGTGTGTTGCTGGACAAGTTTATCCTAGTTATGAGACACTCCATATGATTCATATATTGATGTGATAAAAGAGTTGAGTCCAATCATATGTTGTACGATATCTAGATTTTGATGTTTTATCTTAGATACAACTAGACCATACTCGTCGTATGGTCTAATGATGAGTGGGGCAAGAGAGTCATAAGTTTGACAGAATGTGGTGTCCAACCTTCTATCTTAGTGACAACTTAATGGTACTAGTTGTAGGTTATGGTGAAGAGTTGGAGGGGCAACTCGAACCTCATGCAAGTTTGCAGTACTTTAAGCTAGGGGTACTTTGGACATTTACCACCTTAATCCCTTAAGACCCCACGTCTTATAACACTAGTTACTCATCTCTTATACACTTTAAAAGATTAAAAACTCTCTCTAAACTCTCTCTAAAAATCTCTCAAGAAGATTGGGCAAGGGTTTCTTTAAGGTGGTCATCTAGAGGCTTAAGGATCAAAATCTCTTAGTGAATTTTCATAACTCATGCATGTTACTCCTCCGTCATTGTTATTTTACAAAGTGCATAAGTTTGATGTTTGGTTTTTATACTATTATTATGGTTTTGACATAATGGTTAGGGTTTTTTGGATGTTCATGGCTAAGCAATGTTTCTAATGGTTTAATAATGTTTCTTTCATGATTTTAATGTGATTTTGACATTGTGAAATGCGTGGTAATGGTAAATGAATTTAGGGGTACTTTGGCTTTCCCCAAATTACCTAGTTATGGTTTTGAAACTTAGGTGCCCTCAACCTACTTGTTAAAATGCCAATGAGAATGATTTTGTCGCATAGTTTGACTATTCTTGAAAACTTTGCATCACATAAAAGGTAATGGAATCTAAATTGGTTTGGTTGGTTTTAAATGGTTTAGAAAGGCCTTGGTTTTGATGGTCATGGTTAAATTGAAAACTTTGGAGTCAACTTGGTTTAATGGCTTTGGTATGGCATAAAAGGATAGACTTGTAAGCTCTAATTTTGGTATAACGATACCAATGGTTAATGCCTAATTAAAAAAACTCCTTGGTAAATGGTTGGAATATGTGATTGGTTTTAATATGAGATTTAAGGGTGTTGTGCTAGCAAAGCCATGGAAGGTAGAGGTCCCGAGGGGACCAAAATTGGAAACTCATGTTTGCCAGTGTGAGGTTTGGTCATGATGACCATGCGCATGATGTGACACTTATGTTTTGGAAGATGTACTAGTTATCTTAGGTTTTTCTTTGATTCATATGACTAACATGCACTGAGGCCCTTTCAATAGAGAGAGCTGAAACCCATATAGCTCGTAAGTGGACATTTAGGATGGCAAAGCTACACAGCCAAGGTTAAGGTTTTAAATGTATGCTAAACCCGATTCTCTTTCCTGGTATGATATATATATGTGGTTGCATATAGTTATTTGACTTGGTTTTGAATGAAGTTATTATTTCATCTTTTTCCTTGAGTTACATGCTAGCGTTCACCATGCTAACCATCTTTGAGTGATTTATCCCCATATGATGCAGGAACCGGCCATACTATCACGCCTTCTACTTAGTGACTTGGTGATTCGAGGACTTAGGTTAGACTAAAGTAGTGAGCTTCTATTCTTTAGAAGGGCTATTTTATGTTATGGTTTATCTTATGTCTTTACAATTCCTTTGACATTGGTTTTTGGTTATGTCGTGGGTTTATCCCAACTAAATATTCTTTGACATTATTTAGACGCTTTGTATGGACATCTGTGGATATAGGTATATTATAGTTTGTTTCATTTGGTTTGGAGGGTATGACTTGGTTAGGTTGTCTCAGTTTTCAGCTTATCCTAATGTCATTGAATTCTAAATACTCTATCTTGTTATATGTTAAGAATTCATCCAACACGGGTTGTATATTGGTTGGTTGGATTGGGTAAATAGGGGGGTATCTAGTCCTTGTTGGACTTGAGATACCCGAAATGACTAGGCCTTAGTTTGGGTCAGGTTAGATTGGTATCAGAGCCTAGGTTTCTATATCATGGGGTGTCCATAAAGCCATTTCAAGATGAGTCTCTTTTATGGGTGTGTGACGTGCCATACTTATAAGGGAGAGGCTATGAGACATTTAGGAATGTTTCCCTTTCTTGTTGACTTACTTTAAGCTATAGAGTTTAAGGTCTTGGATTTCTCTAATTATTTTTTGTTTGCCTTTCAGATCATGCCTCTCAAAAAATTTAAAGCTCATGAAAACTCCTCTATTCTACTTGCGGGCACTGCTGATGGGATATCTCCTACTTATAGGGTCCAGACCCAGTCTAGAGGTCCAGTTTATGATTATCCTTCTGAATTTCTATTGGTTTCCTTTAGTCCTCCATGAGATCCTCAAGCTAACGTGATAAATGCTAAACTCATCTGTATATTCATATATTGGCTCAATGGGCAGGTTCTCAGTCTGAGCATAGTCCTCTATATTTTGAGGCCACAAGGGTTGGCCAGTCTATGAGGTTGTGTCCTCCAACTTTCGCTAGTGTTAAGGTTAGGAGGAATCATCAAGGTTTTAGTGGTAAAGAGGGAAAAAGTAGCCTAAGATGAAGTGGGAGAGTTATAGTTCCTTCTCTATAAATAGTGTTCTTTATTTGATATGGTCGGGTGATCATCGCCCTTGACACGATAGGGGATGTAGGACAACGGGATGCCTAATCACATATTAGTAGGGCTCAGTCGGCTCCATCCTACCCTCTCTATAGATTTTGTACTCAATACACCATGTCCAGTGTGTGAAACAGAGACACCAATGCTTTATTTATGGTCAGATTGGTCATATGCAGTATGATTTTCCTTCTAGAGCTGCATCTGAAGATAACAAGGTTCCTGTTGCCTCTTCATTAGTCTCTGAACTAGAGGGTACTGCTTCTGCTTGTGGTACCATCACTGGCTGAAAATATGCTCTTGTTTATCGTTAAGACTCTGAGGCATTACCTGATGTCATGACTGCTATGTTAAAAATCTTTTCTTATGATGTGTACTATTTACTTAATTTGGGGTCCACTCTCTCTTATGTGACCTTATTTGTGGCTGTATATCTTGGTTTTGATCTCGAGTGTATTTCACACCCCTTTTTTTATTTGTACCCTATTGGGTGACTCTGTGGTGGCTAAAAGAGTCTATAGGGGTTGTGTGGTATTTTTTGGTGGTTGGGAGACCTTAGTGGATCTATTTTAATTAGACATGGTTGATTTTGATGTCTTATTGGGGATGAATTAGTTGTACTCATGCTATTAGTCTTTAAACTGTTGGACCCATAAGGTTGTCTTTAAATTCCCTAATGAGTCAGTTATTGAGTAAGAGAGTGGTCCCCTAGCTCCTAAGGGAAGGTTTATATCGTATTTTATAGCTTGGATATTAATCTCCAAAAAGTGTCTCTACTATCGGGTTTGAGTTAAAGATTCTAACTTGGAGGGTCCTTCTTTGCATTTCATCTCAGTGGTGAATAAATTTCTTGAGGTCTTCCCTGATGTAATTATTGGTGTCCTGATAGGGAGATTAAGTTTGGGATTGATCTTGTTTTGAACACTCGTCCTATTTCTATTCCCTCTTTATGGAATGGCTCTAGTAGTGTTGAAGGAGCTTAAGGTATAGTCAAAGTATCCTTTTGATTAGGGTTTGTTCGCCTTTGTGTTCCTCCATAGGGTACTCTGTTAGTAATGCATGATGGTTGGTAGACACTAAGTTTGAACCTTATATGTTGATTTTGGTAAAATGAGTACGTTAGCTCGAGGATAGTAATACGAGATTTATTGGGGTAGATTGGTAGGCTTGGTGGGGTGTGTGGAAGAGGTGAGGTTGATGACTTAAGGGATATAGGAGTGGTAAAGTTGTTATATATATGATGTAGGTCCAGGTTTAACGGATGGATTAAGGGCTAAGTCATTGAATGGGTTAGAGCCTAGAGTTTGTAACACTATGCTGAACCCCAGGTAGAGTCAGGATAGATGAGGTTTTAAGTATAAGAGAGCCAAGTATCCCCAGTATGTGCCCATAGTGATACCCCTTAGATCATTGTATTATGCTTATGGATGTAGTAAGATGAAGATCAAGGGATAATCTTAAATTTTCTCCTAGCGGTGGACTTCAAGGGAAAGTTGGGGTAAATTTACTCCTATTCTAGCGATTCCCTCCTATTTTGGTTAATAGGGAACTCTACTAGTGTTTCACATATTCTAATAGGGTTTATGCCTAAGGCTCACATTCTATATGCCACGTATGTCCATACTTCAGCCCCTGAACCAAAGGCAATAATGGTTCTCAGAAATTCAAGCTTCCAATTGTTCAAGTTCTATTTCATTACACCCATGGACCATATAGTCATGTCTCATGTTATGCCTAGTTCCAAGAAATAGTAGTTTTAAGTGGAAATCCTCTCCTTGTTCTTTGAATATGAATCTCAGCTTTACGTATATTACCCATGAGATATGTACTCATGTTTCTCCCATGCCCAGTCCCAAGGACTTGTGCTGCGGTGTGTTTATGTCAGAAAAATCTTCCTTTTATAACCTAGGTTGTTATTGTGAAGGACTTTTTTCCTATTGTACCGTGTCTCATTTCACGGGTCTTGCCTTGAGTAGCACGAGTAGTTGAGAAGTAAACCTCCCATCATTATTGCTTGTACCTTAGTTCCTTAATGACCCTTCTTATGTTAGGGTGGTAGTGGTTGTGGAAGCTTAGTAATGTTTTGGACGAGGGAGTAGATGTCCTTGGTTGTGAAATTTTAGGGTGACTACTAGAGCTAAGGTTATAAGAGTAGATGGAAGAATAAGATAAATTTTGTCCTATGAGATAGTTAGGGAGGGGAGGTGCGGTGAAACCTTTATGATAGTTATGAAGTTTCTAGATCTTAAGTGAGAGATCTATAAAGCGAGGGTATAAAGCAGGCTTGAATGTTGGGGTTGATAGATACCCAACCATTATGTTATGTGGCTATATCTCCTTGATTAAGACCTGAGGTTTTATGATTATAGTAATTGGCGGGGTAGTATTATCAGAGTGGTGTAAAGTATAAGGTCCCATGACTTTTACTAACACTTTTAACTTTGAGTTTGGCCTTAACATGGAAGGGAGTGATGCGGTTTGGTAAGGAAGGGAGCCTCAGTCCGTGCTAAGTTGGTCCATACTTGGTTCTGAAGAGGGTTGGTAATTTTTCCTATGAGTTGGAGTTGCCTTCTATCTTGAGCTCCATTCATCCGATGTTTTATGTTTCCATGTTGAGGGAGTGTGTGGGTGATCCTTCATCGATTATTCCTTTGGAAATGTTGGTTATTTTAGACTTCTTATCTTATGGGGTAGTCCCAGTTGAGGTCTTGGATCGATAAGTTTGTCGGTTACGTACAAAGGATGTGTCTTTGGTAAAGGTTCTTTGGAGCAACCATAGGGTTGAGAAAGCTACTTGGGAACTGGGAGAGGACATAAAGTCATAGTATACGTATTTGTCCCTATTCCTGATATTCATGCTTAAGGTTTGTGTGGTTCTTAACAACTTTTTTCTTACTTTGTTAAAAAAAAGTTTGAGGGGTTGTAATGTGTTAAATCGTGCTTGTGTTTCCTTAAACCCCTCATTCAAGGATGAATGATCCTAGTGAGGGAGATTGAAACGCCTCAAACTTTGACCCTTGTAAATTTTTTTGGTTTTAAACTCTTTGATCATTTTATGACTCACACCATGAGTCGTATGGTGTGGTAATGGGTCTAGGGACCCAAGTTATATATTTGTCAGTGTGTTGTTGGCCAAGTTCTATCCTGATTATGAGAGACTCCATATGAGTCGTATGTTGATTTGACGAGAGGGTTGATTCCAATCATATGTTGTCCATCATCTAGCTCTTGGTATTCTATCTTGGATACGACTAGGCTATACCAGTAATATGGTCTAGTGATGAATGGGGAAAGAGAGTCGTAAATTAGACAGAGTGTGGTGTCCAACTTTCTGTCTTGGTGACAACTTGAGGATACTAGTGTAGGTTATCGGATGAGTTAGAGGGGAAACTCAAACCCTTATGCGAGTTTGTTGTACTTTAAGATTGGGGTGAGTTGGAAATTTCCCACCCTAGGACCTTAAGACCCCACATCTTATAACATTAGTTGGTCATCCCTTATAAACTTTAGAAGATTAAAAATACTCTCTAAACTTTCTCTAAAAAACTCTCAAGAAGGTTAGGCTAGGGTATCTTCAAGGTGGTTATCTAGAGGCTTAAGGATCTAAATCTCTTCGTGAATTTTCATAACTCAGGCATATTACTCCTCCCTCATTGTTATTTTACAAAGAGCATGTGTTTAATGTTTGGTTTTCATACTATTGTTATGGTTTTGAAATAATGGTTTTTATTAGATGTTCATAGTTGAACAATGTTTCTAATGGTTTAATGATATTTCTTTCATGCATCTAATATGATTTTAACATTGTGAAATTCATGGTAATGGTAAATGGATATACGGGTACTTTGGATTCTCCCAAATTACTTGTTTATGGTTTTGAAACTTACTGCTGTCCTAAATAGCCCCTTGGACTTCCACCTTCCATGACTTTGCTAGCACAACCCCCTTAAGCCCATATTAAAACAAATCATACATTCCAACCATTTACCAAGAAGTCTTTTTAATTCGACATTAACTATTGGTATCGTCATACCAAAATTAGAGCTAACAAGTCTATCCTTTTATGCCATACAAAGCCATTAAACCAAGTAGACTCCAAAGTTTCCAATTAAACCAACACCGTGGCCACCAAGCCCTTTCCAAACTATTTAAAGTAAGCCAAACCAATTTAGGTTCCATTACCTTTTGGATATTGAATACCCTCAAGACTCGATAACATGAAAAGTAAAGCATAGAGTAAACTTGAAAAGCATAACACTATGCATTTGTTCATAACTCATCCATAGAGACATTTTATCACATACTTGTAAGGCATATAAGCTTACACATATACTAGCATGTCATGATTTTTCCCCATTTATTTCACATGAGCACTTTAACAAACACTTGGGGAGCACCAATATGCACATGATACTAAACAACATGTAGGCATCATAACATCAATTCCCGAATTCCCAAATTCATTGGCTTCAACATAAATTTATATGATACTACACATATGATAATTAATTCCACATGAAACTTGTAATAAACCATAGAATAGAAACCCAATTAATATTATAATCATGAATACACTTAAATCCAATCATGGAAATCATGAAATGAATCTACTTAAAGTTTAAAAAAGTTTCTTGTATTCCAAAGGTGAAAGGAACCCTTGGATGAACATTTCACATACCTGAGTACTTGAATTAATAAAGGTTGATGGAGAGTTCTTGAATCTTGAACCTTGAATTAGAAGTCCTAGGGTTTTATTCTTGAGTAATTTTGAGAATAGTGAATGAAGTTTTCCTCTAAAGTGGTTAAATCTCGTGTTTTAGGGACTGATAGACGTGGGAAAATGACCCAAATACCCTTAAGGACATGAAAAATTAGCCTAGCGACACACAGACAGGCATGCCATCTTGATGGAATCGATACGATGGATGACACGCCACGTTGAGTCTACATCGGTTGACTAAAAATTGCACTGTGAGCTGGGGGAAATATTTATCGATGCGATAGGCGATGCAATGCATTGAGATTATATCGATACACTAGTTTGGACTCCCAAACGTGCTTCAAATGATGTTTGAAATTTGAAACCCATCCTAGAACACCTATTGACATTCTTGATCATGAAGCAACTTAAAGATCAACATTTAATGGTCGAAAGGGTCGCAAAATAAGATCACCAACTATGAAGGCTAAAATAACTCTAAGTATGAATATGTAGCTAAAATTTTCTAAGTCTAGGACCCGTTAACAAGCTTTAAAGGAATGAATTAAGCTTAGAATTTTGTGGGGTCTTACATTAGTCTTGATATTCAATACCTCAAGATCTACATATTCTATAACTTTATAGCCAAGTCCAATTTGACCTTAACCTTCATATAACTGGGATAATTCTAATTTATAGTGGCCATATCTAGATGGATATGCCTTCCTACAAAAACAACCAATAAAAATAGTTAGTCCTTCACAAAAATATGGGAAAAAGATTAGGAAGGGAAATCCAAGCCATTGCTTGGGTTGTCTCTTCATTTCGTTTAAACTTGACATCATAAATAAAGGTCTCATTTGATATGCCATGCCATCCTTCACAGTAATATAATAGACATTCTTAGAGATCATGTTTGCAAAGTCTTCCATCCGGTTCAATCTTATTAAGATGTGACTATGCCTAAGAAATCCAATTTTGCCGTCACCCTTCACCTTACATTGCTTTGGTATTTGGATTCTAATATCTTTCGAGTCTGGCCATCCATATAAAAATTTGCATATACTACTAGTTGTAAATCTTCAATGACATTCATCTTTTGTACTTCCTCTTCCATTCAAGTGACTCGAGGCACTCTATTCTTGTATTCCAAATGTTTCATCTTAATTGAATCACATATAATTTTGTTATTCTATAATGCATTGACATTAGTCTTGATAATGTCAACATACTTTACATTGGGTTTATTCACTTTCTCTTGATACTTTGTTCCTTAAAATTGACAACGATAGGCAAATTTGTAGGCTCATTAGACAAACATGGTATTTTAGGGGATTTATCATGATATAATTCTAGAAAAATAGTTGGAGAGGTAAGAAAAAACACTTGAACAGTCACATCAGATTGACCATTGTCCAGTCCGACCATGTCTGTGGAGTTTGCGTGGCTATTTTTAAATTATAAAGGAGAGAGAAAATTTCTAGAGGTCCTTGTTGTACAATGTATTGACTTCCACTCTTGGTTTTAGTTACTGACATTCATTTAATTAAGAAGGAATTAATTTTTTTATTGAAACATTTACCTCTATTTTTCTAATATATAGAAGAGCAATGGAAATACGTGAAAGTCATTCTACTATCCTTAGGGTATTTAAGGCTTTTAATAGATTGGGTCATATGTATAGGTTTAAATGCCACACATTCATTTTGCAGCATATGAAATCCGTGTTTCAGCATGGAGGCATACTTTATTGTTTCAATCTGAGTTTCCATTTGTATTACTATTTTCATTTTTCCCCGATAACTTTTGTTTTACTATTGGGTCCTTTAACTTACTTAGTTTCTTTTTATAAATATATTTTATATATTACAAAATGAAAATGCATCACAACTTTGTTGTGGCTTTCAAATTTCTAATTACTAGTGCTATTTTGTTGTACCCCACTTTAATATTTAAATCTGAGTTTCCATTAGGTTTACTAATTTCTTTTTTCCCTGATAACTTTTTTTACTATTGGGTTCTTCAAATTACTTATTTTCTTTGTATAAATAAATTTTATATGTTTATATAAAAATGCATCACAACTTTGTTGCGACTTTCAAAATTTCTCATTAGTAGTACTATTTTGCTGAGACATGATCTCTTCAATGTTGATTAATAATACTAGTTATTAGCCCACACAAAATTTATTATTAAGAAATATGTTTTGCAACACTATTTAATAATAATTGGTGATTTATTTTATTTCACCCAATTCTTCATCAATGTAATTAGGTTGGTGATTTTTAGAAGTATGGCTTTGTTATGATTATTTTGATAAGCTTTATGTATAATTTATTTGATTGATTGGGAAGTCTAAAAATCTTATAACCACAGTAACATACATTTTTGTATGAATTGCTCTATTTTTGAGTGGTATTTAATTTTTGCCTTCTCATTTTATGGGTTTTAATTTTGTGCCTCCAACTTATTAATGAGATTGCGTTAGCCTAAGTATCTATAACTATAACTTAACTTTGAAAGGCATAAGTTTAGAGAACTTTCCTCTTATCCGGCATAAGTTCTATAGTTCAAATTTGCAAGTCAAAATTTTAGAATTTTTTTGTCTTATCCAATATGATTATAGAGATCACAAAGTACAAATAAGTTGAGGCCTAACTTTATGGATTCTGAAATTGAATTTATACCTCTACTAACATAGGTTTGTAAGAATTATGTATAACTCATAAGTTATAAACTAAAGTTATGCCTCTAACCACATAAGTTCAGTAGGAATGAAGCGATATATCATATTATGCTTGGTAAGGTATAACTTGTGTTATATTAGATATGAAAATAGAAGCTTTTCCATAACATTATTTTATTTAATGTCAGGAGTATTTTTAGTTAGTTTTTTTTTACTTAAAATGTTAAAGAATAAAATTAAAGGCCAAAACTCAAAATACAATTTGTTGGGCCCGTACTAGCAAGGGCCTTTATATCTAGAAGATAAATGAGTTTCTTCGGGTAACAAAAAATTATGGCCTTTATATCTAGAAGATAAATGAGGTTCTTGGTATAATCAAAAAATTGTATTAAATATACCATATTTTATTGATGATAATTAGTAAAAGTACTTTTTACTTTTTAGGCATGTAGACTTTTAAAAGGACATGTCTAAGCTAAAAACACCAATTTGTAACACCCCAAATTTTTGGTCCCTACAAATTTCTTGACCTTTGAGCTCACTGCTCAGATTACGACTCTCCCTACAAGTCGTAGGGTGTCTATACAGGTCGTAGAATCCCAATCGCATCCAGACCAGTGTGATGGTCTAAAGTTTCTATTGTGACTACGACTAGGGATTATGAGTTGTAAAGACTCTATACAATTCGTTTAGTCCTAAATCATATCCTATGCAGTAAAGTGTGCCTAAGTTATTGCCTTGATAATTTTGTAAGGTACCAGTCTTAGGGTGACCAGTGGGTATGCAAAAGTTTTCTGTCTTGATTACGATTTGGGCCCTATGAGTCGTAGGGTCACTTGACGATTCGTATGGTGACCAGTAGCCACTGGCAACTATTTTTCAACTTTTAATCAAACACACTTTGATATTTCCCCTCTTCTCCAATCCTGATCTATGAGTTAAAACCCCTTTAGGGTATTATTATAACTCTAAAACAAAGTAAAGTAACTTCTCAAACTCTCTCAAATCTCTAAGGTCAAGAGCACTTAAGGTTTCCAGGAAGTAGGTCATTTAGGGCTCTCCATGGGTGATTTCTCTCCATAGTTATGATACTTTCAGGTATGTTAATCTTCCCCAAGTCTTATTTTATGAAAATAATACATTTTAATTGGTTTTCATAACTTGTTCACACTTTAAATTGAATGTTTTTGAACTAATGGGGTGCATAGCTGTGTGAATTGGAATGAGAGTAGAGGTATTCCCCCAAATTGATGATTTGAACTTGGAATTGGTTTTGAACAATTATGTCCCCTCAACCCACTTGCATAAATGACTTTAAATTGTGAAATTGTCACTTGGCTTGACTTACACACCTATACTATTGCATTGCATAAATTGTTAAACAATGAACATAGATTTTGAAAGCTTTGTTGGATATGTTTTGATTTAATGAATAAGGGGGGTCAAGGCATTCCCCCAATTTGATTTGATAAGGAATTCATCCAACTTGATTTAATAAACAATAGAGGGTCGAGGCATTCCCCCAAGTTAATGGAATTATAATTGCATAATTATGAGCTTGCAAGCAAATGGTATGACAATATCTGTGGTGTGCCTTAATGTTTAATTCCTTAGTTAATGAATGGGTTATGAGAAATTTGTTTTAATTAGGCTAATGGGGGTTATGTAGCAAAGCCATGAAGGTGTGGGTCTTAAATAACTTATATTGGAAACTTACATTTGCCAATGCGAGGGTTGGTTTTGATGATCTTGTTCATGGTTCCTACTATTGATATATTTGTATCTAGGTTTGACGTGGGGATGAGGCATTCCCTAGTATTCCTTGTTACCTTGGTTCGTCTGGCTAATACACACTGAGTCCTTTTCAGTAGGGGAGCTAAACCCATACAACCTATAGGTGCTTATTTATAGTGGTTGAGATACATAGTCCAGGATAATGATTTACTATTATTCTAAATCTTGTCCCCTATTCTGAAATATTATTTATATATGTATATGATGATGTGTGCATGGTTTTGTATTACATTCTAACTTGGAATTATTTTATCCTCTCTTACATGCTAGTTTTCATCCCACTAACTGTCCTCGAATGCTGTATTCCCATATGATGCAGGGTCTGAAATCACTTCTACCTCTCTTATGTTATGATAGGTGATCTCAGGGTTATTCATGTATCATGTTGAAGTGGTGAGCCTTTTTCTTCCAAAAGGCCCGTTACTTATCTGTTTAGCATGACATAGACTATTTTCTTTATAGACTCTTTTTGGATATTATCGGGGGCATGTCCTGACTTAGATTATTTTCAAATTAGTATAGGCTTTGTGGATATTATTGTGGATTAGGTATTGATGTTGAAACTCTTATATGTCTTTGAGCTTATTATTTGCTATCTTGTTATATGTTTGAAAATTAGTCTTTGCCAGGTGTGTAATATTCTGTTTAGCTAGGAAAAAATAGGGTTGTCTCCGGTCCTCGATGGACTTAAGATATCCTTCATGGCTAGGTCCTAGTTCCAACTGTGACAAATTTAGTATTAGAGCCTAGGTTTAGTACATTGAGTGTCCACAAAGTCGTGCCAATTAGAGTCTCTTTTATGGGCGTGTAGCGCACCACACTTACAAGGGAAAGACTATAAGATATTTAGGAATGTTCCCTTTCTTGTGTTCTATTTTAAGGGTGTATAATCTGGGATGTTGAAATCTCCTCTAATTCTCGTTTGTTAGCACCACTTTTATCCCACCCAAGGATAATGTGGATGGAACTCATCGTACTTATGGAGTGAAAACCTGGTATAAGGACTCGACTCCTGACTATACCATCCCTCGTAGAGTTTCACTGGTCCCTACTAGTCCTTTTCGGGCTTTTTGGGCTTTTCGGGTTGAGGGTGATCATGCCCCTCCGTATTAAGGAGACATATCTAATGCCAAGTTCTTCCATTCTATTCATCTATTGACCAGTAGGTGATATCTTAGTCTTGTCAGTTAAGTCCTATTGGTATTTCTATGAGTTCTTTTGAGGTTACTCGAGTTGGGCAGCTCATGAGGCTCAATCCCTCAACCTTTTTGGCTCTAAGGTTGAGGAGGATCCAAAAGGATTCATAGATGAAATTGAGAAGATCTTTCGAGTTATGCATGTTTCTAACTCCAAGGGCATGGAATTTGTTATATATTAGTTGAAGGATATAGCCTCTCAGTGGAATGAGGAGTGGGATTAGAATAGGGGTAATGATGCAGAGTTTACACTTTGGGATGAGTTTTCTTGTACCTTCCTAGATTATTTCTTTCCTTAGGAGTTGAGGGAGCCTAAAACTAAGGAGTTTGTGAATCTAAAATAGGGTAGGATGTCGGTAAAAGAGTATGCCCTGAAATTTTATTAGTTTTCCTGTTATGTTCCTGAGCTAGTGTCAAGCATGAGGGCTAAGATTCAGAAGTTTGCTTTCGGTTTGTCCTAGGACTTGGTACTAGAGTACAAGGCTACCTTGCTGAATAGTGACATGGATATCTATAGTTTTGTGGTGTATATGTAGAAGGTTAAAGATGAAAAGAATAAAAAATTGATATATGGGAGAGACAAGGTAAAAGGTCCAGGTATTCTGAGTAGGATGGAGGCCAATAGAATAGCGATTAAGAAGTGGCCAAGATCTACGACTCCAATTGATATTCAGAGCTTCTTGGGTTTAACTGGTTATGATAGGAGATTTATGGAGAGCTTCTTATCTATTGTTGCTTCGTTGACTAGTATGACTTAGAAAAAGGTGAAATTTGTATGGTCGTATACTTGTGAGGGTAACTTTGAGAATTTGAAGAATAAGTTGACTTCTGCTCCTATTTTGACCTTGCCCAAGAATATTGATGGTTGTTTTGTTTATTATAATACATCTCGTGTGGGACTGGATGGTATGTTAATGCAACAGGCAAAGGTTATGGCATATGCTTCTAGGCAATTGAAGGTGCATAAGAGAAATTATCCGACTCATGACTTGGAATTGTTGTCCATTGTCTTTGCTTTGACTATTTGGCACCATTAATTGTATGGGGTTCATGTTGACATCTTCTCAGATTATAAGGGTTTGCAGTATGTGTTCACTCAAAAGGAGTTGAATCTCAGGTAGTGGTGATGACTTGAGTTACTCAAGGACTATGATATGAGTCTTTATTATCATCCAGGTAAACCTAATATGGTTACTGATGCTCTTCGCAAGTTGTCCATGGATAGCTTATCTCATGTGGATGAGGAGAAGTGAGGCTTGGTGAAAGATATTACCGGCTAGCTAATCTTAGAGTTTGTCTCTTGGATTTTGAGGATGGTGGTGTGATTATTCAAAAGGTGATGAAGTCATCTCTTGGTGCAGAGGTAAAGAAGAAATTTGTTTTGGACCATAACTTTATGCAAATTAAGGATGATATGGGTCTCTAGAAGGTAGTGGCTTTTGATGGTATCTTGAGGTACCAAGGTAGACTGTGTGTTCCCAATTTTGATGTTCTGTGATAAAGGATTTTGGTCGAGGATGATGAGTCGAGGTACATTGTTCACACTAGTTCAACGCAGATTTACCATGACTTGAAAGAGATCTATTGGCGGAGTAACATAAAAAGGGATGTGGCCACTTTTATGGCCAAGTGTATAGTGTGCCATCAAGTGAAGGTGGAGAACTTAAGGCCGGGTGGTTTGTCTCAAGATAATGAGTTACCCGTGTGGAATTGGTAAGTTATTAATATGAAATTTGTTAACGGTCTTCCGTGGTCTTGCCATTGGGGAACTAAGCGTCCGAACCTATGTTACAAGACAAGATAGTGCAAAAGAGAGTAGCGATCAGTACTTTTAATGCACTAGTATGCAAGAAAAGGACTAGATGATATGTATATATATAATGGTACTGAACATGAACGTATGCACACGTAAATCAAATGCAAGACCAAGTAAAGAATGTTATGAAATAATTTGTAAAACTGATTAGCTGAATAACTAATGGACAAAATATTTGGTCGTGCAAACCTTAACTGGTATAATTCAAACACTGAATATGAGACTTTGGAAGCTAACATTTAACTGACATGACCAAATTTGAGCTAATCGGGGTCCAATAGGTGACCCAGTTGGAATGGTGCCAGTACCTTGCCACGGATACCGACACTTGTAGTGTAGATCCACTAAACTGGTGTCTCGAAGGACTAGGGTATCCTCTACTGGTGGGTAACCCCAAGAGAATGTTAGTCCTCAACTGGTGGGTGAACTCTCATAACCTACACTAACTACTTAGTTCTTGAACTCAGGGACTTCTACTAAGGGTCTCAGTCCTCAATAGGGGTGGAGCCTTCATCCCTATGTTCGCTCGGTGCTAAACAATAGGGGTGGAGCCTTCATCCCTATGTTCGCTCGGTGCTAAGTCTTACTCCGAACCGAACTAACATTGATACTGATAAAATTTTGCATGATGCCCTAACTGATGAATGCTCAACATGAATATTAGAATTTAAAAATAATAATTCAATCATAATCTAAATGACTTGTATCATGAAAATCTGAAATAGGCATGACTATTTATGTATTAGGTGTTCATAACCCATCGACACTATTGAATGCAAACTGATCTTTGCATATATTTAGCAATCCATGGTATGGGAAAATTATAAATAAGACACAAGATTTAAATAACTAATCATGATGTAGACATTAGCATTATCAAACATATGGAAACACAATTATCATGAGGGAATATATTTTCATGGTTCAGAATCAACACAACTGAGAGGAGGTTCACAAAATTCATGGTTAGAATGGAACCCCATAAAAGAGAAAAGAGTTTTATACTTGAAAGTTTTGGGAGTTCTTCGGACTTAATGGGTGGAAAGGACCCACTGATAAATATCCCACATACGTGAAGTAAAAGCTTTGGTGAAACTCTTGCAATTGATCTTGTTCTTGAGAAACCCTAGTCTGCTCTTGATGAAGAAGAAAATCGCTCCTCTTTGTTTTCTTTGAGTTAAATTATGATTAATGATAGAATTAGGGTTTTTGGTTCCCGTATAAACCCCTTTGGGAAGCCTAAACGACGTAGTTTAGGGTTTAAAAGAAGTGGGAAAAGACATAAAAGTCCCTAGAAAAATGTGTAGGAAAATGCGTTCCCAGTTGTTACGGCTCACCTCACGACTCATTACGACTGGCTTCGAGTCATTGTCTAGTTGTAACCTAGGATCTTTGGATTCTTGATACATTTTTTATGAATATTATTTGACACCTAATGACTTGTTATGACCGACTATGAGTCGTTGGGTGGAGTCGTAGTCTGAGGCTTAAATCATGGATCCTTTACTGGTTAGGCTACAGGTACACACAATGGCTCAAAAGGTCTGACTACGAGTCGTGTGCTGGACTCTTAACCACTAGAAGGGATTCTTGGTTACATATTGTTGTGACTACGAATCATCACAAGTGGTTATGACTTATTTCCAGAGTCGTAGCCATAGCAGTGTATCAGGTCCTTAGGGGAAATTTTCCATAACTCTTTATAATTACATCGGATTAAGACGTGACTTGAAGCATTGGAAAGATAACTCCGAGGACTATCTTACAAGAGGTCAAGAGTTCAAAAATTTGGGTTATTAAATTATCTCCCCCTTGGGATCATTCATCCTTGAATGAAACTAGCTGAGATGTAGTACTAGAAAACTGGGGCCATGCACTGAATGCTTATGAGATGAATCAAGATTAAATTTCTGAATCTGAAAACATGATGCACAGGTTGAGCTGAATTCATTAATGCATGCTATGACATTAGGTTGGTTGAATAGATGAGATAGAAAACAAGAGGAATACTTTATGAAACATTACCTCAAGCTGAATCTAATTTCGTAGAGAAGAGATAGGGATACTTGGTTCGCATATCAGCTTCTACTTCCTAAGTAGCTCCCTCAATGGACTAATTTCTCCATATAACCTTAACCAAGGAAATTACTTTATTCCTTAACCTATGAATTTGACATTTGAGAATTTCAATTGGGACTTCTTCATAGGAGAGTCTATCTTTTATGCCCATACTTTATAAAGGAACAACTGAAGCTGGATTGCCAATGCATTTCTTTAGCAACAAGACATTGAACATTGGATGCACTGTTGCTAACTCTACAGGCCACTCTAACTAGTAAGCTACCTTCAAAAAATGGCTCAAAATTCTATACAGGCCAACATAGGATGGACTGAGGTTACCTTTTTTACCAAACCTCTTCACCCTTTCTTTGGCAAAATTTTTAGATACACAAAATCTCCAACATCAAATTGAAGTTATCTCCTCACATCTACTTCGGATTTCTAACGACTTTGGGCTATCTTCAGCCTTTTTGGAATAAATCAAACTTTCTTCATTGCCTCATGTAATGAATTTGTCCATATGAAAACAACCTTACTAACTTCAAACCAACTAATAGGATATCTACACCTCATACTAAAGAGAGCCTCAAATAGAGCTATCTGGATACTGGACTGATAGTTGTTATTGTGGGCAAACTCAATCAAAGGTAAATGATCATCCTAACTACCCTTGAAATTAATAACACAAGCCCTCAACATATACTCTATGGTATGAATGGTCCTCTCTTCGTAAATATCTATCTGCGGGTGAAAAGACGTGTTGAGATAAACTTGGGTAACGAGATCTTTCTGAAAAGCCTTCCAAAAATGAGAGGTAACTAAGTACCTGTATCTGAAATGATGGTCAATGAAACTCCATGAAACTTTACCAACTCCTTGAGATAGAGTCTAGCATAATCCTTGGCTAAATATAAAGTATGGATTGGCAAAAAATGGGCTTACTTGGTCATCCTTTCCACGATGACCCAAATCGAATCTGCTGACAACGCGTACTAGGTAACCCCATAACAAATTCATATTCACCCCTTCCCACTTCTAAGTAGGGATGTTGAACTCCTAAAATACACCACTAGGTCTCTGATGCTTAATCTTAACCTCCAGACAATTTGAACACTTAGACACGAATTCCGCAATATCCTTTTCCATACCATTCCACCAATAGACTTCCTGCAAATTAAGGTATATCTTAGTGGCTCCTGGATGAATAGAATATCGCAAACCATGCACTTTTACTAACATTAACTGTCTTAATTCATCCATATTCAGAACACATAACCTTCCCTAAAAATGAAGCACGTCATCTCTCCTTTGGGAGAAAACCTCAACCTTCTGATCTTGAACAGTTTCTTTAAACTTACTAGAACAGTATCTCTGTCTTGCTTTTCCTTTACCTCAGGAACTAAAAAATATTCTAAACCATTCTAAACCCATACAGTACCTTTGGCTGAATTAATTAATCAAACACCCAGTCTAGCCAGCTGATTAACCTCACAAATTAACTCCTCTTTATGTTCCTCAACATGGGAAATACTTTTCATAGACAATCTGCTTAAGGGCATCAAACAAAACATTTGCCTTACCCGGGTGATTCAACAAACTTATATCATAATCTTGTAATAATTCAAACCACCTTCTTTGATGAAGATTTTGGTCTTTCTATCTAAATACATACTGTAAACTCTTTTGATCAGTGAACTAATCACCATGAACCCCATATAGATAATGCCTCCATATCTTTAAGGCAAAAACAATTGATACCATCTCAAGATCATGAGTTGGGTAATTCTTCTCATGAGGTTTAAGATGTCTAGAGGCATAGTCTATCACCTTGACTTGCTGCATCAAAACACAACCTAGACCAACTCTAAAAGCATCATAATAAACCACCAAACTTTCTAAACCCGCTGGTAGAGTCAATACTAGGGCAGAAGTGAGTAGAGTCTTCAATCCCCAAAAACTCTTCTCGCAGGAATTAGACCACAAAAATTTGATGTTCTTCTATATTAGTATGGTTATGGGAGAAGCAATAGAAGAAAATCTCTCAACAAACCATCTGTAGTAACCGCCTAAGCCTAAGAAACTCCTGATATCTGATAGAGAGATGGGTGTAGACTAATTAATTCTTTACTACCTTGGTATTTTGAGGATCAACTCTAATACCATTGATGAAAATAATATGACTGAGGAAATCTACTAATTTCAACTAGAATTGACACATGCTGAACTTGGCGTATAGTTGGTGCTCCATAAGGGTCTGTGAAATAATCCTCAAATGGTTTGTATGCTAAACTTCACTACGAGAATAGATGAGGATGTTATCTATGAAGACTATTATGAACATGTCCAAATAATACTTAAACACTCTGTTTATCAAGTCCATAAAAGGTACAAGAGCATTCATTAATCCAAAGGACATAACTACAAATTTGAAGTGACCATACCGAGTTCTGAAGGCTATTTTCAGAAGTCACATTCTCTGAATCTAAGCTGATGATAGACGGATCTGAGGTCTATCTTAGAGAAATAATTTTCACCCTAAAGTTGGTTGAAAAAGTCATCAATATTGGGTAGAGAATACTCATTTTTGATTTTGACTTTGTTCTACAGAAGGTAGTCGATGCACATCATGAGAGAACCATATTTCTTGCACACGAAAAGGAATAGAGTGCCCCATAGTAAGACACTAAGCCTAATGTATCCCTTATCTAAGAGATATTTCATCTATTCTTTTAATTCCTTAAGCTCGGCTTGAGCCATTTTGTAAGATGGAGTTAAAATAGGTTGGGTATCTGGGAGGAGATCTATTCCGAAGTTGATTTCCCTCTCTAGAGGAACTCCAGGAAGATCTTCAGGGAGCACTTCTGGAAATACATTCAATACTGGAACTGACTCAAGACTTGGAGTTTCAAAACTTGAGTCCCTGGATCAGACAAGATGACAGATACAACGCTTAGATATCATTTTTCTTGCCTTAAGGTAAGAAATGAATTGACCTATAGGCACTGAGGTACTACCCCTCCATTCTATGACTGGCTCATTAAGAAACTAGAACTGGACTATTTTGTTTCTACAATCAACTGAGGCATAGCAAGAGTGGATCCAATCTATGCCAAGAATAACATTAAAATAGGCCATATCTAATTCTATAAGGTCTACTGAGGTAAATTTCTAAGACTTTTTAACTGGGCAGTTTTTTTATACCTGTTAAGATATATGGAACTACCCACTAGAATAGACACTGAGAAATTTTTTCCTAATATTTTAGGACCAACAGCAAAGTCTATTTGTATACAAGGAGTCACAAAAGAAAGTAAAGATCTGAGGTCTAATAATGCATATATATGAAGGTGAAAGACTTGTAACATACCATTAACCACATCAGGAGATCTTTCCTGATCCTTTTGATTTTACAGGGCATAGATTTGATTTTAATACTACCCACTAGTTTCACTAGAGGTGCTGCCCTACTAAGTCGAGCAACCTACTGGAGTTGAAGAGAAATTAGTCTGATTATGTTGACGAAAATCCTTAACTCTCTGAGCAACTTCTAGACAATCCATGATTCAGTGGCCCGACTTTCCACACCTAAAGCATGCATCACTTCTAACTGACCATACACTCATCCTTATAGTTCTTACCATATCTTCTGCAAACTAGGTTTGTGCAACCACTATTAACATTACCTTGGGACTTAGAGCCTGGTGCTCTATCCCGATGGTCCTTTCTGAACTTAGGCACTGAAGCACTAGTAGGGATGGGGCTGGAGTTGAATATTTTTGGTAGAACTGAGAATGATTCTCACTGTTTGACTTTTGCTGAGAAAAGTTAAAGCTACCAGTTCTGGCCCTCGTATTCTTTATTTCCCTTTCCTTGAGATTCTCCTCCTCAATCTTCTGTGCATAGACCATTAATCTAAAAAGGTCTATCTCCTTAATTAACATAGTTGTTTTTCACTCCTTGAATATATCCTCAGAAACACCAGATACAAATTTGCTTATCCTGGCCCTAGAATAAGCCACCATGGTCGGAGCATACCTTGATAACTGGGTGAACTTGAGTGAATACTCCTTCACACGCATGCTACCCTGTTTCAAATAAATGAACTCCTACACCTTGGCCTCCTTCAACTCGAGTGGTAAGAATCTATCTAAGAAATCAATATCAGACTTATTCCACTCTACAGACCCTACATTGGTACCTCTATCCTCTTTTCACTGCTTGAACCAAGTATGAGACACTCCTTACAATTGATAAGCAACTAAGTCAGCACTCTCACTAGGAGTAACGCTATGATATCTGTCACCTTTTACACATAATCCAAAAACTCTTATGGGTCCTCCTGAGACATGGATTCAAAGAACACTGGAGGATTCATCCAAGTGAGGTCTTGAATTTTTGTTGTTTCCATTCTCACCATAGGGTTGGCAGGGGAAACAACTTACTGATTATTTTGAACAGCCATAAATTGGTCCAATACTGTGAAGTGGTTAGAATTTAGTATAGGAGACCTGCTTATTCACAGATCCTTCGAGAACAGGTGGTAGGGGCTGGTTTTTATTTTTCCTTCTATTATCCCTTTTGCAGGGCATTTTTATAAATGGTAGAGAATGAGTTAGAAGAAGAAGTTTAACAGATCTCATGCCCCATTGAATGGCATGACTACTGAAAGAAGGGTAACTTTCCTAAAATGTCTCGTAGACTCTCGCCCATAAGTATGGCGTGCTTCCACCCCATGAACTAGAATCTACTTAATTCGGCATTGAGACACCCTAGGATACTTTAAACCTAGCTTTGGTACCAAGTTTTTTATGAATCAGGACTACCATCTAGTCATAACACAATGCTTAAGGCGACGAGTGACCCTAAGCTAACCCATGATCTGACACAAGCTATGAATACTCAAGGAAGATAAAAAAATACTGTCAAGTCAATAACCAAGAAGTCTGAAACACATAACTAAAAGCACAACTAACTATCTGAAAGAATCTAAACATGATGAGATGTTAGGATAGGTCCCCAACAAACTTTGAATACTGAACTAAACATGAACAAAAATATGGGAAATACTAATAAATAATATAATTAGTCCTCAACTAATAAGGACTCACCAATGCTGCAGCTGAGTAGTACATGAACTGTCTTAGTACAATTGGAGAACTGAGCATTTAAACCTATGTTACAAGATAATATAGCATAAAAGAGAGTATGCGATCGGTACTTTGAATATACTGGTATACGAGTTAAGGAATAGCTGATATGTATCTACATAATGGTACTAAACATAAAAGCATGAACATGTAAATCAAATGCAAGACAAAGTAAAGCATGTGCTGGAATAATCTATAAAACCAATTAGCTAAATAATTGATACATGGGAAACTTGGTAATCCAAACCTAAACTTGTATAATTGAATACTGAATCTGAGATTATGAGAGCTAACATTTAATTGACATACCCAAATCTGAGCTAATCAGGGTCCAACCTATAACCCCAATTGGAAGGGTGTCAGTACCTTGCCACGGGTACCGACACTGCTTGCGTGGATCTACTAAAATGGTGTCCCAAAGGACTAGAAAGTCACTCCTCTACTGGTGGATGAACCCTAAGAGAGTGTCAATCATCAACTGATAGGTGACATCTCATAACCTATCCTAAAAATATAGTTCTGTAACTCAGGCACTTCAACTAAAGGTCTCAGTCCTCAACTAGTGGATGAGCCTTCATCCCTAGGTTCGCTCGGTGCTAAGTCTGACTCCAAATTGAGCTAACACTGATAGTGATAATGATAAAATTTAACATAATTCATAACTGATGAATGGTCAACATGAATATTATAATCTAAAAATATAATACAATCATGATCTGAATAATTTGTAGCTTAAAAATCTAAAACAAGCATAAATTCTAGGTATCGGTGTTCATAACCACCAATACTATCTAATGCAAACTGATTTTGTAAAATATTGAGAAATCCATGGTATGGGAAAATTATGAATAACACCCAAGATTTTTATAACTAATCATGATATAGACATTTGCATTATCAAACATATGGAAACACAATTATCACGAGGGAATATATTCTTATGGTTCAGAATCAATATAACTGAGAGGAGATTCACAAAATTCATGGTTAACTTGTAACCCCATAAAAGAGAAAAAAGTTTTACACTTGACATTTTATGAAGTTCTTAGTATTCAATGGGTGAAAGGGACCCATTGATGAATATACCACATACCTAAAGTAAAACTTTGGTGAAGTCCTTGAAATTGATCTTGTTCTTGAGAAACCGTAATTTGCACTTGAGGAAGAAGAAAATCGCTCCTCTTTGTTTACTTTGAGTTAAATTATGATTAATGATGGAATTAGGGGTTTTGGGTCCTTTATACCTTCCTTTGGGAATCCTAAACGACATGAGTTAGGCTTTAAAAGGAGTTGGAAAAGACATAAAAGTCACTGGAAAAATGTGAAGGAAAACACATTCCTAGTCGTTACAACTCACCTCACAAATGGTTATGAGTTGTGGTCATGGTCATAACCTAGGATCTTGGGATTCTGGATACATTTGTTTATGATTATGACCTTCCACCTAACAACTCATTATGACAGACTACGAGTGGTTTGGTGAAGTCATAGTTTGAGGCTTGATTCTTAAATCCTTTACTGGTCAAACTACGGGTCCACACAATGACTCATAAGGTCTGACTATGAGTTGTGTACTGGACTCATAAACAGTGGAAGGGATTCTTGGTTACATACTACTATGACTATGACTCACTCACAATGACTCATCATGAGTGGTTATGACTCATTTCTTGAGTCATAGTCATAACAGTGTATCGGGTCCTTAGGGGAAATTTTCCATAATTCTTTACCATGACAATGGATTAAGGCGAGACTTGAAGTACTGGAAAGCTAATTCTATGGCCTATCTTTCAAGAGGACTAGAGTTTGATAATTTAGGGTATTACACACATCATCATTAATTATCACCTTATCTTTAGACACAATATCATCTATTTGTGAATGAACTACTAGATTTGGTTTCGGTAACATTTTACCAATCATAGTAATAGCCATACATATACTACCATTCCTTGCGTTCTGCATCATATTATGCGGTAGCATTACTCTTTTCCTTTGATTGAAAGTGGTTGATAATTAATTCATTTGCTGTTCCAAATGCTTAATAGAGGTAGAATGAGAATTTACCAATTGGCTCATAGTTGATAAATCACTTCTCATCTCCTTGACACCTGCATCAGTCGACTCTACCCCTTTAAGAAATTTAGCCATCATGGCTTCCATGATGGTTCATACAATGCGCCAACCGCTCTTATATTGTAATAATTTATCTTAAATTCAATTAAATATTGATGTAAAAGAACCATTACTATGTAACCCTATTTCTAATAGATTGACCCTAAAATAACATATCTAAATTAGACTTTTTTCCTGAATTATTAGAAATATTTTCACGGCTCTGAGGTGGCACGTATAATCCATATGTAACACATGTGGTCTGTATAAGACTAAGTACTTGAATTTAAGATCTAGATAGTGAAAGAGCTAAAAAAGAACTTCTAGCATCTACCTATGTCAATATGCGGACCACATATAGTACATGTGGACCGCATGTGGGTAGAGTAAATGCCAGAAGTCCAAAGTCCTAAGAGCAGAAGGTGGAAAAAAATTTTCTGGCACTTACCCATGTCTACATATGCCAGGGTTAGGCTGCATATGGAATATGCACCCAAGGCCAGTCCGCATGTAGACACAGGTAATGGCCATCGACCCTTTTTGTCCTTTTTCAGCTAAGCTTTTATTTTAGTTTTTCCTCATGTACTGTAAATACCAATTATGTGTTCTTTTATTAGAAGTTACGTATTTTTTATACTCACAAACATATTTTTAATTTTGAAATCTATCTTTGCTCTTGGAATTATTCTATATTAATTTTTTGTTATTAATTAAGTTAAATCTTTGGGTTTCTTAGTTGTTGATTATTGTGTTATTGTTGAATGCTTTCAAACATGAATTCATTTAATTATTATACAAGCATAAGCGACTATGCCCTTTAGTTAGGATTATGGGAACCCTGGCTACATAACAAAATAGGGGAAGTGTCAATCCTTCTAAAGTATTCTTGCTGCGTGTATTGTGATTTTCTTGACATTGATTGTTGTCTTAACGGTTGAGAATTTTAGGATCCAGCCTGTATTAACTATAAACCCAAGAGGGAGAAAGAGATAAGAAAAAGGAAATCACAAGGTAATTTAGGGTCAATTATTGATATAAGCTTACATGTATTATCTTCTTAAGCAGTTAGCTTCAATCTAATTAACTTAAGATCGAGAGGAGATAGTTGTAACTGGGGTCCAAGGTAAGGGTTATTAATACGACACTCTAAGACTTGAGAGGAGATGAGTGAAATTTACCAAATGGTATTGAGAGAAAGTTGGTGATACCTATTTTACCAGACTCCACATACATAATAGTTATATAGTTAGATTAAGCACGAGAATCTTACTGAGTTAAAATCCAAGGGGAACAACGCCTTAGTGTTCGTCTATAACTAAATTACAACCAGATTTAATAGTCAGTACTTGATCAATAGTCACTTCAAACCCTCATTTAATTTCTAGTTCTGCCCATCGACTACAACATTTAAGAGCTATCTTCCACATATTCCCTTGGGATTCGACCCTAACCTTTATTGGGCTACTGTATTTTGACAGCGACCATTTTATCCTTCTAAGGAGGGGTAGTTTGGGCATTATCATTGGCCTCTTCTACAAAATTAGATTCAGTAGCCCTACTATGAGATCCAAACCTTCTCCACATTACCTGATAACAAATGTTTAGTGAGCAAGTCCATCTGTGTTTTCATGTGAGCCATATACTGGTTACGTTCTTCTTTTCTTTGATGTTGCTTCACTAACATATCAACTGAATAAGTGTTTATTTCTACCTTAGAATCATAGGTATGGAGATCTCTACTTGTTTTTGTTAGCCTATCCAAGATCTTAGTTACCTTAGTAAAGGTACAATCCATAAAAGCACCACTCGTTGTATTATCCACCATTGGCTCCGTGTTTGAATTCAATGCCTTGTAGAATATCTCCATCAAGTGTTCATCAATAAACTTATGATTTGGGGATTGGATTAACTTCTTTTTAAATATCGTCTATGTTTCATAAAGGACCTCAATATTGCCTAAAATTACTGATCTCATCCCTTAACTATCACATCTAAGAAGACAAAAAGAATTTTTTTAGGAAATCTCTTTCTAGTTGCCTCTAGTTTGTTATAAAATCATATGCCAGCTCAGTCAGCCATAAAGTTGCCTCCCCAGATAGAAATAATGGAAACAACCTCATATGAATCACGTTCTACCCAACTCCAAGATAGTCAAAAGACTTGCAAATATTAACAAAATTTACCAAGTGCATGTTCAAATCAACACCAGGTAGTCCATCAAACAACCCTTTTAGATTGAGCAAATGTATCATTGTGCTAGTAATATTGAACTTCACCCTAGGATCCAATGGGAATATCATAATTGCTATGGCAGAGAACCATCCAAATTAACATCATCACCATCCTAGGCAAACTGAGCCATATGCTATTGTTATCATCCTTCTTGTGCTTACTGATTCTGGTTGGCTGGTACAATATTGTTAGCCTGTCGCCTGTTCAACAAAAAACCAACTCACCATTTATCAGGTCCTCAATATCCTTATTTCAGATATGGCTGAATGTGTTGACATTCTATTGGTTCAACTGGGTGACGACCACTGCACCCAATTGTTCTGCCTCTTACTGTGCTTTGATATCCCTTCTTAAGTTTCTCACAAGCTTAAGATCAAAGGGTAATAGAGTCTTTCCTAGATAAAAAGTTTGTGGAATGCACAATCAATAGCCTGCAAACATAAAAATAACAAATAAAAGTAAAATTAGGAAACTAGACTAAGAGTCAGTTAATGCACATAAACTTGATTGACAATCATATTCCCCAGAAACGATATCAAAATTTGATATGCCAAAACTACAACTCTCTTGTAAGAGTGTAAGCGGTCAATGTCAAATATATAGCCCAATAAAGGTTGGAGTCAAATTCTATAAGAATAAGGTGAAAATCAAGTTGTATGTAAATTAATCAACTTTTATTCATAAGTTTCCTTGGAATAGGGGTTTCTGTTATATTATCAATTAAATATATTCAATCTATTTAAATACAGATGTCTTCTTTGTAATATGTTAACAGTCAGGAAAAATCAAACTAGGATTATGTTTACCTTGGTGTTCAGTCACTTTTAGAATTAGGGGTGAGTTCATACACAAATATGTGGTTATAGTAAAATTGAGATCAATTTCCATCGAAGCATTTCCCAACCTTCAAAGATGGTTTTCATTTTATTTTTTCTCAAAATTAAAGTGATGAGATATTAATTCAATATACACCCTAATAAATTAATTCGGTTAAGGCATTAATCTATATTTAGAGTTTGAAAATTCTAAATTCTTGTCACTAAACTCTTTTCCCAATATTAAATTCTTTATTCAGGCAAGTCAACTCTTAGGAAATGTCCTCAGGTTTGCAACCAGGATAACACATTAAAATGAACAGAAAAGTAATATAATCAAAAAAATTTAATATAAACTCAACAACCTATAATCTAGAAGTGAAATTCCACCAGTGATCCCATAACCCCAGTTATGGAATCTTAGCCATTCATGATTAAAAAAATAAATGAAAAAGCTTAGATTTAAAAATTGATGGTTATAACTTATAATGAAGAAATACAAGATTTCAAATTCCAAATTAAAATCAAGAGCAATGTATCTCAACTCCAAACTCACTTCTCAATTATGCTTATGTTACAAAATAAAGTTGGGATTTAAATTTCCAAACTGGACTTCTGTGTCATAGTTGACAACTCACTAATGTTGCATCACGAGGGTGATGGTTCATTAGCTGAACTGCTATCAATTTCTAGAATTGATCTAATATATATTAACCTTTATGGATTCACGAATGGTCCATTACTGGTTCGTTGCTCCATTTTCTACTCATTGCTTGATTCATGGTTTCAATGGAATTTGCATAGTTGGGACAGCCAGGGTGATAGTCTATTATAGCCTCGATGGTCCATCAGTTGGACTGTCACCTAGTTCCAACTTTTGACCTTTCTGCTTCATGGTGACATTTGGTGTAATGGTCCATCAGAGAACTGACAACCCTTTAGTTTTCATGCCATAGGCCTCTTTAGCTTAAAGTTTCGATATTTTTTACCATTGTAATTAATTCCTAAGAACAAGCACAAAACACGTTAAAATTACTAACTGTTTCTGGAAAACATGCAATTATCCTTCTTTGAAGATGAAAAACATACCCTCATAAGCCAGTTCATTATATATTGCTTTCCTAAACCAATACCACCTTATTCTACTGTCTAAGCCCCACCTATTGGTGGACCACCTACCAACTCTAATAGCTATACCAAAGTATCACAAGGTAATGACAGAAATATAAATATCAATAAGACCTGGGATGCTCCTTAGCCCAATTACTATTATGGTAGATGAACCTCTGGTGCTACCTTTATCTCAGGAGAAATAATAGGATCTGGTGAAGGCTTCTTGATCTAATCTTGAATTAGGGTTGCAGATATAGCCTCACCTTGCCTTGTAAGTCAACCTCGGCCTTTAACTGTTGCCCTGGGTGTAAGCTCGAGTCTCAATCCCCGATGTTGTGGACTACATCCTTGACATCTATGAAATAGTAAAACAAATGAGAGTTTAGACACCAATATAGACACAATGCATGAAAATGAACCAAAAAGGTGAGATTTTCCTAAGAATATTTGTAGCCTACTAATGATAGGATACAAATGTCACTATACCAAACTAAGGGACTCAACTAGACATTCTCTCTTGTACAACTATATAGATGAACCTAGGCTCTAATAACAGACTACCGTGACCCAATTTCTCAAGTTATGATGTCACCTACTTCAACTTAGCAGTAGGTAAGCCAAATTATAGCCCAAAATGCCAACAGGCTAACTAGTGGAAGATAAGAAAATACAGGATATAAACATTACATAGAAAAATTAAGTGGTGAATTATAGTGATATATAAATACAAACATACTATAAAATAAGAAAGAGGATAAAATATTCAAAATGAGTTTGCCCCATCACCTGATAAGGTTGGTACAAGAGCTACTATACCGTAAGAGAGTATTATAAAATGCCAAATATATATCATAATGTCAGAATATGCTAAAAGAATATCATAAATGGAAAAAGAAGGAATATCAGCTACGAACTCTTAAATATCATCCTAACTCGAGCATCAGCACAACTTAAGGATATCTTCAGTTGTGGAGACTCTACTTAAATCTACATCAGGGAAAGATGTAGAAGGGTACTATGAGTACCAAAATAATGGTTAGTCAGTAGGCTTCGTAGTACTATTAGGTTAAATTTTTTTAACAATATATATAATGTGTGAGAATGTAAACTAAAGTTAGAAATAAAGGGATAGAAAAAATAATAGGCCATACTGGGATGATGCAATATTTATAATATAAGAACTCAAAAGAGAAATAAAGTCTAAATATAATCTGAGTGGAATCCCATAAGTTTAAAAGGAACAAAAGAGAATAAATTAACCCAACCAAACCCCCATAAGCACGATGGGTACAAAAAAAAACTAGCATTAATATAAAGATGGAATAACAACAATAATAAATATAAAATGAGCCAACGTGCAATAAATGTACCTAAATGTTGTTTTGATCATAAACCCAAGTCTTACCAAGACTTACAAAATTTTTAATTCTAAATCAATATAACACCCCGAGGCAGGTACCTGGAATGCTACACGATGCCCATGACCCCAAAGGACCACAAGCTAACCCATGACTGATATCTGTAACTGAGCACAGTATGATATATTGTATAATTGTGGAATATAAGCTGTAAGGATGCAAGGTTCAAAACTGTAACATGTATGATAAAACAATATCTGAATGGGGTATAGAAATACCCAAAACTAAAATAAACTGTCTGAACATACTATAGTCTGAAAGCCTCTAAACTGTTTGAAAACTATGGAGTTGATGGGACATATCCCCAACTAACTCGAAACTACTGAAATTAACTAAGTACTAAAGGAATAAAATAATTAAATAATAACATCCTCAAATGATGAGGACTCACTGCTGACTCTGACTGCTGAAACTGGAATACTACAAATGCTCTAAAGCTCGTGCTTCAGAACCTATGGTATAAAAACACCATAGTGCAAATGCATCAGTACGATTAAATATACTGGTATGGAAGTGAGATAAGCTGAATGAAAATGGTTCATATGCATGAACAATACTAACTGATTGTATTATATGAATATGAGAATGCATGCATAGATAAGTAACTGAAATTGAATACATGGTAATATTGAATACTGAGTCTGAATACTGATAACATGAGTTATTGATAACTAAGTTACTATATCTGATGGTCTAAATTCTAATGAAACTAGCTGAGTTTTGTACTGTACTGAGTGATTGTATCTGATAGTCTTGGGTTCTGTAGAGCTGTCTGAGCTCAATACTGAGACTAGTTTTGAAACTATAACTGTGGGAAGTAGTTATCTAACTGATATGCCCCAATTAAAGCAATAAAGCTGAGTTGGTGTTCAATCTATAGCCCCAATTGGAAGGGTGTCAATACTGCAACACTGGTAAAGACAAACTGTGAGTGACCCTTATCTGACAGTGTCCCCAAAAGAGAATGGTGGGACCCTTATTTGACAGTGTTAATCCACCTCATCAACCCTCATCTATTAGTTTTGATGTCTCAACCTATGCTGGCTACATAGTTCTAGAACGCAAGGATTGCTTCTAAGGATCACACCCTCAACTGACAGTGTGAGCCCTCATATTTGGATTCACTTGATGCTAATTCCTACTCCCATCTGAATAAAAACTAAAATATAATTAACTAAACTGAACTGGACAGGGTTCAGTGAGTTCTATTAACTGACAGAATACTACTAAGATTACTGAGTTACTGAAATTTCTAAGATTACTAGGATTTTTGAGTTTTCTTGAGTCATGAGTCTAACTGAATTCTACTGAGCATGGATTTAATGAGAGTATCTTGAAAACTGACACTGACTCTAGGCACACATCTAAATTGTCTGGTACAAGTACTCCCAGGACTTGATAACATAAAACTGACAAGACATGACACTTTTTAAATATATGACTATTGTCAATATTTCACAATACTACCATTGAGGGATTTCATGAAGCATTTATCATTCATAATCTTGTACATGGATAGAAATACGTATAAACATGCCATATTTTCATAACTTTTAATAATATGAATATTCCATCAACAAACTACAATGCACAACAATCGTATAGAGGTTATATTTGAACATAAGGGTAACATAAATTCATCATTAAGGTTCTATTGAGTCATAATGTACAAGTATTATTCTCTTAGACATTTTATCAAACACCTAGTATGCTTAACTTAGGGCTTAGGAATGATATCAAATCAATACGACATGATTCCATAATTCAATTCAATTTCATGAATTTCAACCCCATACTAGCGTAGTTGCATGAACAAAACATAAAGATTCCAACTTAGGAATCCTACATCAATAACTGCATGAACATAATCAATCTACAACATAAATATCACAAGTCAAAATTTAAAATTAGATTCTTGGGCTTCATGGATGAGACAAATCCATGAATGAACACTTGACATACCTTGGATGGAATATTATTAAAAATTAATGATAGAATCTCTTGAATTTGAAGCTACTATGAAAATCCTAGAATTGTTCTTGAGAGTATTTGAGAGAAACAACAATATTTTTGTGAAGTAAGAGTTGCATCTCGTGTTTTTGGACTTATATAGGAGTAGGAAATTGACCCTTTTGCTCTTAAAAATATGGATATTTAACTACTGAAAACTGGGCATCGACGGATACCCGACGCATCACACCATGATCGGGCCAAGCCTTAGTAGTTTTATTGGCAGTCCCTGCAACAATGTTAGCCAGCGCAATAGTCGATGCGGCGCACCAAGATTGCATTAGTCCACTATTTGGGATACTAAACGTGGTCTAAACGAGGTTCAAAAAATCCAAAACTTGTTCGAAAACACCTATTGACCTCTCTGATCATGAATTAACAAAAATACGAACTATTAAAGGACATTAAGGTGGCAAAATAAGATTGCGAACTTTTGAAGGCCAAAATTAAACTAAGTCTGAGAACTTAGCTAGAATTTTCTAAGTATAAGATCCCCTTGACAAGTTTAAAGTACTGATTTAAGCTTAGAAATTTTGCAGAAAATACAAACTAAAATATATATAGGACATGGATAATTGAAACATGATTTCATGACTGACATAACTATAAACTGTATATATCATACTGAATATGCATATCTGATGCATGTGAAACTGATTCATGAATTCATGAATGAGATTTCTGATAAGCTGAGTTTCTCATAATGAGGATGCATATCTGATGCATGAATACATGAATGATATGATGCATGAATATTTGACTAAATAAGCAATGGTATTTGATACCAAGTTTATAATAGAATTATGAGCATGAGACTGAATACCAAGTTGGTAATAAAACTGAACATGATAACTGAGCAACCATATGAAAAACTATTTCCTTGGGATGAGTCCGAGTTAGCAAAAAAAAGTGAGGATACTTGGTCCACATATCTGCTTTTGATTCCCAAGTAGCTATCTCAACGGAATGATTCTGCCAAAGAACTTTGACTAGAGGGACCTCTTGTTCCTCAGCCTGTGAATCTAATAATCAAGGATTTTGACTGGAATCTCTTTGAAAGAGAGGTTGTTCTGAATGTCAATGCCCTCTTTAGGGACTACAACTTTTAGGTCACCTATGTACTTTCTTAAGTAAGAAGACATGGAAACTGGATGAACTGAGGCAAGATCTGAAAGCAATTCAAGCTCATAAGCTACTTTGCTGAAATAACTGAGAATTTTGAAGGGACCGACACATCGAGGACTGAGCTTTCTCTTCTTGCCGAATCTCTTCACTCCATTCATGGGAGAGATCTTTAAATAAATATTGTCATAAATCTCAAACTCGAGATCCTTTCTGAACATGCATAAATAGAAACATAAGAACATAACTAAGTCTGTAATGTATGTCATAAACTGAGCATCGTGAGCTGAACTGAGCCATTGAGTTCATGGCTTATGACTGAGATTGAAGCTAGAGGGTCAACCTATGGGTACCCACTACTCTAAACTATATTCATTATGTGAATAGGAAAATAGAGTGTCTAGGTCATGGAAGTTTAGGAGTTATAGTGTATCTCTTCCTTGGGACACTATGTCCCTCGAAGAATGATGACTTGATTGAGATTACATATTCTCTTAGGACTAGGCCCCAACCTTTTTTGGGTTACTATATTTGGAGACAAACGCATCATTTTTAGTGTAGAGGAATAGCTTGGGTTTCACCAAAGTTTTGCGCTGTTGTCAGGGAATATAATGTTAATTTGTGAATTGAAGTTGTTATAATTTTGGGTTTTTCCTTTCGTTTTTGTTCTTAGTTAGGTATATATCGGTGTATTCCTAGCACTTAGAGTAGAGTCAATCCCTTACTCTGGTGAATCCAAATACCGAGAGGATCCTATAAACACCTAATAGGATGACAAAACCAAAAAGAGATTACATTCTTGAAGGGGTTGAAATGACGTACCTCTCTCTCCTCCTAAAAGTGTATAGGATTTTGTTGATCGATATACTGGTGAGATTTTATCTCAGATAAAAATGAGAGGGAGGAAATGGAAGATGCTTAGCAGGTAGCTAGAGAGGCAGAGCTAGCTAAGGAAAGACAAGATGTAGATTGTTAAGCAGCACTCAATGGAAACCAGAATAGAGCTAGAGGTTCTCATGTTCAAGTTATCCTAGAAGTTCAATATGTGCATCCATATATAGGTGATGAAAAAGATCTAGGATACATTGAGATTGAAGAGACTAGATCCATTATCCCTCTTATTTGAACCCCAGGTATCAAGTTTGACATAACAAGCACAATGATCCAGCTCTTAACTCAGAAGGGTGTGTTTGTGGGTTTTCCCGCAGATGATGCAAATATGCACTTTAAAAATTTTATGGGGATCTACATTTTGTATACCATTCCAGGGAAGAATCAGGATGAGCTTAGATGGAGGTTGTCCCCCTTCTTAGTTATAGGAGAAGTATTATTATGGCTAGGGGAACTTCCAAGTGTATTTATCATTACATGGAATGAGTTGCATAGAAAGTTCTTGAACTGGTTCTTTTTTCCATCCAGGATGTTACAGCTTATAAATGAGATTTATAATTTCAGGTAGCTACATTCAAAATCTATGTATGAGGAATGTTCAGGTTCAAAAAGAAACTGAGTATGTTGCCCAACCATTGGAAGTTAGCGACAAGTTTATTGGAGATATTCTATAGAGCCTTGACCATCAGCTCTAGAGCCATAGCAGACACCATATCTAGAGAAGTTTTTATGAGACTACGTTGGGAGGCAGTTTTAGAGATACTAGATAAGATCTCATTCACTAACCGAGGGAGGCAAATTTAGGAGGCTATGAGAGGATCTAGAACATATGCTATTAGTGCCTCTTGCGACCAGAAAGTAGTTGATGATTCAGTATAGCAAAAAATTGCACTACTAAGAACTCATATAGGGTTACTACAAAAGTATTTTGCAGTAGCAAGTTCCAAGGAAGTGAATGCAGTAGGACCATAGGATCAAATTCTAAAGCATACGAGTCAAAATTAGAGAAGGAAGCGAACTAGCTGAATTGTCAATTGGCGGGTTTTTGAGCCCAAGGGAAAGAGAAATAAGGTCGTAACTACTATGATAGATATAGTGCCCATAGTAGGGGGAGAGATGGTAATTGGAGAAAGAAGGATGACTACAAAGAGAATAGAGATCAGTACATTCCATTTGGCAGAAGATATGCAAAATCAAGAATGAAAGAGATGTTGACTAAGTTTGTAAAGGGTCTAGAAAATTAGGAGATCAGCCTTAAGGAGATTAAGGTAGATATTTCAGGTTTGACCAAGAAGGTTAAATCTCATTCCACTGCTATTAAGTAGTTTGAGCAGATTTCAGCAACAAAGAACTAGAGACAGCCAAGACCCTTCCGAGCAATACTTTACAAAATCAAAAAACTGACAATCATGTCCTTTCCATTACCTAAAGGAGTGGTATGACTACTATGGATCCCCAATTACTTAGTGCAGAAGAACCTAGTCATGATGAGGTTTCGATTGATGAGACACCTTTTATGGAGTCAGAAAGGGCAGCAGGTGGTGATGGTTGGTAAGAAAAAAGGTAAGGGTTCAATTGTTAAGTAGAAAATAAGACAAATTCCAAGACCAACCCCATATATTCCTTAGAAAATAAAGCTGAAAAGAGAGAAACGAAAATTCAAGCAATTTACTAAGATGCTGAAAAAGATAAGCTTGAACATCCCTTTTCTTGAGGTGTTAGAGAAGATGTATGGCATTAAAGTAGATTCCTAGATATGCCAGGTTCATGACTCAATTATTCATAAAGAAAAAAGGAGCTACCATGGAGGATGTTAATAGATTGCTCCACCATAGTGCAGTCACTACTAGGTCTCTGGCTCTGAAAAAAGGGTGACCCTAGATCATTATACCATGTAATATTAGGTCATCCCAATTTTCCAGAGCCTTATATGACTTAGGAGCAAGCATAAATTTGATACCACTAGTTGTATTTAGGCAATTGGATTTGAACCCCCTGAACCAACTTTAATGCGGCTATTAATGTCTGACCGCATGGTGAAGAAACCTATGGGAATTTTGTTTGATGTGATTGTGAGAGTTGATGACTTCATCTTTTCGACTAAATTTGTTATTCTAGACTATAAAGTTGACACTGAGATTTCCATTATATTGGGGAAATATTTTATGGACATAGGTAGAGTGACGGTTGACATATAGAAAGGAGAGAGAAAGTTTAGAGTCAATGGTGAGGAGGCCATATTCAACATCCAAAAATCAATGAAGTAGGCAACCAACATGAAGGTGGTGTCAATGATTGACTGTATTGATGACCTTGGAGGATACTTTTATGGGTGTCTTGATGAATTCTGAGTAATCAAGATACACGCCTTATGTTGCGAGATTAAATCAAGCGTTACATGGGAGGTAACCCATGGGATTATTTGTGAATTCTGAGTAACCAACATAGCTATATCATGCCATTATGTTAAATCAAGTGCTGGGTGGGAGGCAACCTATAATTTTAGTGTTCACTTTTTATTAGTTTTCTTTTATATGTTTTTAGCTCCTGGACTTTCCCGGAATATGGTAAAATTGCTACATTCATCGATTTCTAGGTAAGGGGAATGTGTGACTAACCCATCAGTGTCACAAGTCCTACACGGACTAGGTAAGTTGAGCAATAATCCCAAAGATGAATTTTTTAGGATGGGAATAGAATGTTGTGGACTTTGGCACATATTCATACTTTTGGGATAATAAAATAAATAACGGGACTATAAGTAGTTGGGAAAACATAAAAATATCAAGTCCGGAAGGGAAGAAAGTGGGCCAAATATTTTGGCCCGCATGCACCCCATGCATGGCTGCATGTGGCTGCCACGGGTAGGTCACTTGTAGGCCCAAATTTTAATTAAACTTTTGTCCCACCAATACATATTTAAGACCTAAACAGCCCCCATGCTTATTTAAACATCTTTAGCCTCATTCTAACTAATTCAAATCCTTAATACTTCACTTTTCTCATTAAATTCAAACTTCTCTCTTAAAATATAAACTAATCCTGCACTTAAAGAATGGCTAAATTAAAACTTGTTTGAGGTACCAAAAGTTCCAACTTGAATTTCTCTCAATTTCTTCATTGTTAACTTCTAGATTGTCATAAAAGAGGTAACTTTCTGGTCTTCTAATGGTTATGTATTGATTTATTAATTGAATAAACAATTTGGTATATGTATTCCCATGAAAAATAAATAGAATCTATCATTCTTGTATATAGGGGCCTTGAAGTAGCCTAAAATCGTAATGTAGGGCCTTTTTTAAAATTAAATTCTAAGTTTAGGCCTAAACCAAAATTTAAACTTGAATGAGTAAAGTAATCCTAAAAGTTGAGTATGTTAGTTTGCTTTGAAAATCATGACTCTTGGTAAGTGTGTGAACATTGGGCTTTTTGGGATTTCAAATAGGTTATAGGGGTGTGAACATTGAGGAAAATTTGAACTTTTTGAATTTTGAGTTTTTCTTCATATTTTTTCTATCCCTCATTTTTGTTTGAACTAATGACTAGTTTTTAGGTAGATATGGCACCAAAAGATGCTAAGAAGAATATGGTTGATACATTAAGGAGATGGGATAAGTCCCTTGAGCCTAGTGGTTTAGTGGAAGAGTACCCATACTACTTAGAAAGGTTGCAGGTAGTGTGACACGCAGAGTGACTAAAAAACAGAAACGCCAGATAGACAAGACTATTTTAATAAGGACAATGGGACAGTTGCTATATGATCAGTCGTAGTTGGGGACTTGACTATCTTTCACTAGACACAGGTCTCAGACTGAGGCCATATAAGTTGTCGAGGTTATTCAGGAAAATCTAGCCTGACCGAGGATAAAGTCAGCACGAAGAGTACCTCCATATTATCCTCCGCCAAGTGATCATTATTATGAGAAGGAGGTAAATTTAGAGTTAGGTACACTAGATGTAGCTTAGGACCCCCAGTCTGAGGAGAGGTTTCAGGTTTTATATGAGGATGCAGAGTAGGAGGAGTCATCAGCAGTGCCTCAGTTTGAAGAGGGTACCACTATTCATACACAACAGTCAGATGTACCCCAGTCAGAAGAAGGTACATAGTAGGATTACCATGGGATGCCCATTCCTGATAAGGCCACACCAGTACATCAAGGGCACAGTTCCTCACCCACACATGTCTCAAAGGCACCTCTTAAGGGGAAAAATTTAAGGTGATGGATAGAGGGGATGTGGGAGATATATGATAAGGATAGTCATATTTTTTAGGAAAGTAGGCCTAAGAGTCTTATTTATGAGAAACACTATATTGATCTATCTAGACTTAGTATAGTGCTATAGTTGTGGGATTTCTTTGATTGTTACCAATTAGACTGGATAACTAGACCACTTAGTTCATATAGATCGATATGATAGATGAGTTTTATACATCATACCGTGCTATTATAGTTCTTCTAATGCGTAGATCTCCAGGCCTGATGGGACACATTAAGTATCCACAGCTTGATATTACCCTTGTGAGAGGGGTTAGAGTTGATCTTTCGACAGAGACTATCCATTAGGTCATCTTGGTCTAGATTATATCACTCTCACATCAACAACAGAGTGCCACTACATACTGAGAGTCACATGAGATCAACACATTATGCGAGAGATTGAGCATAGATGAGAGAGGATTGAGATGGCTTGATAGATAACTGATACATATCACCTTTGGGTGATGAGACACCATGGATCGAGGGTAATAGTGTGATAAAAAAGGGTCCATTGAATTTTGATGCTAAGTTTTGGTAGTTGCTCATTCGATACCGATGATTCCCCATAACTTCAGATAATGTGTTGACTTGGGAGAGAGCAACCCTTGTTGATAGTTTAATGTATATGCTATTAATTTTACAACCATTCTCCAACATAAAATCCATGATAGAGTATTTGGAGAGATGAAAAATCTAATATTCCCCTACATGATTTAGAGGTTATGTGGTGAGGCTGGCGTACCTGAGGTACCAGGAGTAGATGAGAGGGTACTTATGAAAGCTAATGCACAGAGGAAGAGTATGAAGGATGTCCAGTCCTTTTTAGGAGATCTAGAGAGCCTACCACAGTAACTCTATCCCAGACTGAGGGTCCATTAATTTCCACAGAGCCTAGTGATGTACATGGAGACAATGTTGGTATTAGTGTTGATCTTGAGATAGGGGAGTCAAGAGAGGCCCCAGATTTGAGTACTCAGGGTAAGGGGACACCAGCTACTTCTTCATCAGCCTTATCTTCGACCTCAAAGCCGATTTATGTATCTTTAGAGCCCACTTGACCATCCTCTACAGTTGCTACTATAAGTATGATTACTATATCTTGAGAGTTCTTTTAGATCTTAGTGGAAATTCATAGGGCCATTGATGCTCGATTGCGGGTTGATGAGACCAAGATGACCACTTTATATGAGTAGATATATTTAAGGATTCAAACTGAATTTGAGATGGTAGAGGCTACATAGAAAGCTACCTTGTCTAAGCTATGTATTGATTTACAGGCACGTCTTATTGAGTTTGAGAGATAGGTTACAACCCTATTTATAAAAATAGAGGCACCAAATTTCTCCAAGATAAGGAAAGAGATGGATATATTGCGAGTAGAGATGCGCTCTCTCACAGAGATCCATGTAGAAACCACTTTTTAACTCATACCCATAATGGTCCAGATATCACCTCCACGTGAACCCAAATATTTTAATTTTATCTTGAAGGATGATGATGAGGTCCCAGTATTTGGGTCCAAGAGAAGTCACAATGGAGACTTACAGGATCCTGATATGCTATATGACCAGGCCCTAAAAAGGTCCATACATGATTTGATGGATTCTGCAATTGTTGAGAGGTTGAGGCATATCGCGATAGTAGTGGGCGCATCTTCTAGTAACACTGTCTCCACCACCCTCTCCGCCAGTAGATATGCCTCTATTTGGGGATGCTCCTGACATGGGCATCTAATGTATCCTAGGTATATTCTCGATTCTTTTTATTTACTTTTTTTTTAACTCAATAAGGACAATACGTAGTTTTTACTTGGTGGTATGGTGTACCATAGCCACCACGGTTTTTCATTGTTGTGCTTGCTTTTCTGTCGGTCGTGATATAGTTGTAGAACTAGAATTTCTAGGTTAATTTGTATCATATTGTGTTATGTTCTGGTGTAATTAAGAGATTTTTAAGTAAATTGGGAAATACTCATGTTTTTATTGATTTTTTGAGAAAAATGATACCCCTCTAAAATTGTGTTTTAGAACTATGTAAAAGTATATATGTGTGAACATTATGGATCTTGTTATGGCATTAGAATTAGGGATATGATAATTATCTACTAAAAATTACATGAACCAGATAAGTAGTAGCTTATAATATTGACTTTGTGTCATGTGTGTGTGTGATGCTACTTAGTTCCCTTTGTGTGTTGAATTCAGAACTTTCCTAGGTTGAAGGATAGTTGGTTAGGAAAGGATTAGAGGCTTCTTTTTATTTTAGTCCACTTTTAGCCTAAATGACCTTCCATGTGTGAATAGTATCCCTTGATCCCTATTTTGATCTTTGTTGCTTGTTTCTTTGTTTTCACCTTTAACCTTCACATTTATATTATAATGAACTTGTTTTAGCTCTGGTCTACCTTAGACATTGTGTACCTCAACTTAGGCAAATTACTTAAGTTGAGGGTGGCTATCATAGGGGTGTGTGGTGTAAAGTGGATATGAAAAAGCAAAAACTAAAATAAAAAAGTAGGTTTGGGTGTGGTAGAAAAAAGCAGAAAAAGAAAATAAAAATTGTGAAAAAAAGTGAAAAACAAAGTATAAAAGGTCACGGCTAACCTGAATATGCTTTAAAATAAAATGGGAGAAATAAGAGTGGAACAAAAAGAAAAATGGTTAATAATTGAGACCCAAAGGTTAGTGTAGATCCAAGGAGTCTTAGTCACTTGATATGTTAATATGTACCATACCAGCCCCCAAGCTTATATTAGAAGTCGAGAAAAGTCCTATAGTGATCCTAACTCTACTGTCGGAATGCTAAGGTAAAGAAAATAAGGGAAGCCTATGATATTTGATGCACATTTATTGAATCTTCTCTTTTGAGTGTGTGTCTCTTGACTTTCCATGCATTGACATGTATTATTTTATATGAGTGAGTGGAAAATCTTTATTGTGAGGGCATATGAATCATATTGATACTGCTTAAGTGTTTTGGGTAGTGTAACTTGTACATATACATGGTTGTTTATTGTTAATGTAATGTCATACCATAATCTCATTGTGTCACATTGTTATGCTTCATGCCTAAACATAATTGGTTTTGAAAAGTGAGATAGGAGGGGGTGTTGTGATTTAAGCTTAAAGTGTTGATTGACTGCCTTGAATAGCTTAGAATCTCCTAGATAAGCATTATGTGTTGTTTTATTTTATTTTGTTGCATTTTGTTGTCTGGCAAAATGCAAACGTTCTAAGTTGAGGGTGTTGATGTGCCATAGAAATACAATATTTTTTATGCTTAAAACTATGAAAATATGCAAGTTTCTTAGGTTGTTTTGTTAGATATAATTCGTTTGGGGTATGTTTGGCTGGAAACTAGGTTTTGGATGCTAAGTTCATTAAAATGGTGAAATAGTGTTTTTGGATGCTTATGTGATCAATTTTGGATGTTCGTGACAGTTTACAAATTGTTTGTGACGAAAGCATGAAAATTGAAGATTTTTGAAGCTTGGTTGAAAGTTTTAAAAGGCCTGGCACTTACCTATGTCTACATGTGGACCACATGAAGCACAATGGTCTATATGAGACTAAGTTAAGTGATGGTATTGAAGAATTGAAGATCTAGAGAGTAAAAGAGTTGAAAGATAACTTTTGGTACTTGCTAAGTCAATAGGCGGACCGCATGTAGCACATGTGGACCGCATGCGGGCAAAGCATGTGTTAAAAGTTCAAAATTCAAAGAGCAGGCCTACATGAATTTTTGGTTTGAGCACATGTAGTCACCATATGTGCCCAGCCTGCAGGCCGCATATACCACATGCGCCCATGGCTAAGTAGCATGTGGTGACCACATGTAGCCACCGATCCTTTTTTCTCTTATTTCGTTTGGGCTTTGGTTTTATAATTTTTTCATGTACTATAAATATTCCATATGTGGTTTTTTTAGAAGTTACGCACTTTTGATGCTCACAAATATATTTTAATTCCAAGACTTGATTTTGGTCATGGAATTCTCTTGGATTGATTTTGGTTGATTAATTCATTTATGGTTTTGGGTTTTTACTTGTGATTATTGTGATTTCATCTTATACTTTCATTCATGAATGTTGTTGGTTACTTCACAAGCATGAGCGGCTAAAAACCCTTAGCTAGGGTTGCGGAAACCCTGACAGATTGACGAAGTAGGGGAAGTGCTATTGTTGTTCTTAACCCATAACTATGTATGAAATGTATTATCTTCACTTTAATAGTTATCTAAGCTGTTGCAAACATTATTAGGATCCTGACTAGATTAGTGCTACTTACTCCAAAAGAGTAGTAGTGACTAGAAAATGATAATGACAACAGTAATTTGAACTTTAACTGTAGATCCACGCTACTAGATTTTACCTAAGTAAGATGGTTAGATTTCATCTAATAACTAGAGACTCAAAAGGTAATAGTTTACTGGGATCAAGATAAGGGTTAGTAAGGCGACATCCTGAGACTCAAAAGGTAAAGGGTAAAATCCTTCTACTCCTAGAAAAGAATGCAAAAGGAACATAACTTATCGATCCTGCATGCAAGGTATCATACTGGTTCAACAAAGCACGATAATCCTACGAAGTTTAGAAGCCAAGGGGAACACAATCCTAGTGTTCTCCTATGACTGATTACAATCAAAGTTGATATTCGCCACTTGTTCGATATTGCTATTCAAAAGCCCTCATTTACTTTTCCAGTTTTGCCTGTTGATTACAACAACTGAGAGTCACAATTTCATGATTCCCTTGTGACTCGACCCTAGCCTTCGTTGGGTTACTATATTTGGTAACGGTTGTATCATCTTCAGAGTAGAGGTGTAGCTTCAGCATCACCATACATGACGCGAATGTTTTTCTTTGGGTGGTTGGAATTCTTTCAACAAGAGGGTGGTTACCAACCTTGTGGATTGGCCCCAAAGACCAAACCACCAATGGTTGATGCATGAATGACTTAATACAAGGGATAGATATAATACTATCTTATTTTTTAAAAAAATTTGGGTAGACATGGACTGAGGGTATTCTGCGAGAAGGTACGAGGTCCCACAGAAGTAAAACTATTCGCTCCATCACGTCTAAGACAACTCTTTAAAATAGGGGTGCGAAGGCAATTTTAGAGTAGTGCAGGCAAAACTTCATGTGTACAGTGTGTGATAGTGTGAAGTTTCCATGTGGGGAAAATATAAATGGAATGTGAATTATATAAATCCGTAGGAATGAGCATATAGTAAAAAAGCAATCACATTTGAACCGTATAAGAAAAGCTATAAAATAAATAACAGTGGTAAATATGTACAGATAAAGAGGTATAAGGTGAAGAACATAACATAGAGTAAACAACTAAAAAGATCATAAAACAATTAAAGGAGATAAGGAGGGTTCAATATGAACACAACTTAGTCATATATGTGAGCAAGTAGAGGGGGAAAGGAAAGTGGATAAACATGGAGAGAAATAATTTAGGAGTCTAGCATGAATTTTGTTTAGGTAAAAAAGAATTAAACATGGTATGTTAAATAACTCAGAAAATTAAATCAAAGATGGTAAAAATTTTCTCACGAAAGACGGGCCATCATCGTGACAAATTTTTTTATAATGTCAAAAGACATCGATGAGTCATCACCTAATGAATTAAGGTGCGTTAAGACACCATATTAAACTAATTATGCAATAAATTTTACTATTAATTTATGTTACCATAAATTTGTGTAAGGATTGAAATTATGTCAAAAAATGTGAAGCATCATTCAAGGTCCACAAATATGGGTCCTGCCAGATTCATTTATTATTTTGGAGGAATTACATGATCAATAAAGAGTTATTGATTTCATTAAAAAGTAGAATGGCTATGTGATTTATCTCACAAACATTTATTTTAAGAAAGTAATCAATCGAACATGAATTTAATTTAAACTAACCTATGTGAGTAAGTAATTAACTATTTCATTATATTTAAAATAAGGAGCAAAACAGGACTTATAAACTTATATTTTCCTTAATTAATGCAAGACTAAAATATTAAGTGATTAAACATGCAAAGTTATAATTAGAAAGACAAATACAACTCAATAAAAAATATAAGAATATTCAGATAAGACCATAGAATAAGAAAAATCCTCGAAGTGATTACAAACAATTTAAAGTAAACTACCTCAAAAAATAGGAATAAAGTAAATATAGTAAAAAAAATAGGAACAAAGTAAATATAGTAAAAAAAAATAGGAACAAAGTAAATATAGTAAAAAAAAAATAATAATTTAACAAGAGTAAACGAATTCGAGGTTTGAAAAAAACCATAAAAATTTTTTAAAAGATTAATATTTGTTGCTTTATAGGGGTGATACCATGATATTAATAATTTGATTTGTGGCCAGTTGTAAAGTTTAAAACTAATAATAATATTATTTTACAAACAAGTAAAAGATTTGAGTTATCAGTATAAACACATAGATATATCTATATATTACACATAATCTCTTTTGAAAATCTTTGGTAGGTGGTACTTCCAAGAACACGTCGGGTTAGTTTAAAATTTTAGAAATAGACCTCATAATGTCATTTACTTTTTTGCTAACGATATGACAGAAAATTGTATTTGATACAGTTTGAGTAAAAGAGTCACGAACAATAAAATTGTGAAAAATGGAACTGAACGGTGACTTTGATAAAGAAATGAAAACAACTTTATACAACTATGAATTTTGTGTTTTGAAAAATTAAAAATAAATAAAATGGGGTAAGAGAAAGACAAAGTTGACTATATGAAGAAATTAATTACAGAAATCAGTTTAAAAGAGAAAGAAGACAATTAGAAGAAAGATTACTTGGAATAAAGTTAACCTTATGAAAAAGAATTTATTAACTAATCATGCAAATTATCCGAGTTATCCGTACTATCCGCATTCCCTACAATTGGTATCAGAGCTATGTTCTTTAAAATTACAGAAATGATATTTGTATGTTAGTTTTGAGATATGTTAATTTAATTGTTAATTATAATCATGTTATCTGGTTAACTATGTTGTTATTTGTTAATTATGAGAAGACCATTTAAAAATATACAAGCTTTTAGAAAAGTTAAAAGAATTTTAAATAGTAATTATTCAGAATGTAAGAAACTAAATAAAACAAAAGAAGATCCCCATAGATTAGATTACCTAATTACTTTGATATCCATTATTGAGGTAAAATTAATAATCCATTTAAAATCTAGAATAATGAGGTATATACCACCTAATTATGATAAAATCCACCAAAATATTACAAATACTGTACAAATGAATAATATAGACCAATCCTAAAAATATAAAGAACTAAAACAAATATTATCTGAGAAACGAAGAGAATTAAAAATAAAAAAAGAAAGACTACAATATAACATAATTGTTGGAGTGTGTCAAAAATCAATAAAAGCACAAAAAGAAGAAATATCATATTTAGAATCTCTAATAGATAACCTAGAATACATATATCAACATGATTTATATACCATTAAATAGATAAAATGAATAAAGAAGAATTCATAATAGATGAAAAAACAAATGAAAATCACGAAGAATTAAAAATAAGAATAGTATTTTCTAATTTA
>NC_061119.1:130648602-130649751 GCF_002878395.1 Capsicum annuum | reverse complement strand
GAAGAAATATCATATTTAGAATCTCTAATAGATAACCTAGAATACATATATCAACATGATTTATATACCATTAAATAGATAAAATGAATAAAGAAGAATTCATAATAGATGAAAAAACAAATGAAAATCACGAAGAATTAAAAATAAGAATAGTATTTTCTAATTTAGGAAGAAGATATAAGAAAATAGATGAACATTTATATTTAATGTTAAAAAAAAGAATTAAAATTAAAAGATAAATTAACAGCTATGGTAAGAATAACAAAAGAAAATGAAGAAATAGATAGAAAAAAAGAAATAGAAAAAATAAAACAACAAACTACAGATGAAATACGAAAAATAGAAGAAATAAAAAAATAATAGGATTGCTGAGTTAGAAAAAGAATTACAAATGTTAAAAGACTTATATGAAAAAAGAAAAAAAGAAAAGGAAAAAGATAAAGATCAAAGATTATTAGATGCAATAAACCAATTCAAAGAAAAATTAGAAATAAAAAATGAAGACTTAGAAACCAAAGAATTAGAAGTAAACACAATAGACACTAAAGAAACAAACGATTATGATTCAGAAAATAGTGAAACATATACAGAAATTTTAGATAAAATAGAAGACCTAGAAATTAAGGAAAACAAGAAGAAATTAATAAAAATATAGAAGAAACAAACACAGAAGTAAATACTCTTGATACAAAAGATGTTGTAAATATAATACCTAGTACATCAGAAATAAGAAAACCTACATATTATTATAAAGATTGGTTTGAAAGGTCTAATCTAAAGGATGAATATAACAAATGGACACCAAAACAAATAGTTAATAAAAATTATAACTTCTTAGACTTACACTGTGTAATAGATGTTGATAAAACGATACAATTATGAATATGAAATATAACAAACAATTATTAGACAATGGTATAAATGCAACAGATACACCAGAATATATAGAAAGAACACTAATAGGAATAGCAAAATTATGATTTTTAAATTTAACTGAAGAGGGTAAAAGGTATTAAGGGCTAATAAAAAAATAGAAGGAACAACAGTAATTAAACTAACACCTATAAACATATTGAAAAAATATGAAATAGCTATAAGAGATGAATTTAGCAGTATGACAATAGAAGAAGAAGAACAAAACAAAGAAAA